>NC_068304.1:1720795-2020795 GCF_025860055.1 Xyrauchen texanus
CTAACTTTTCATTTTTATGAAGAAATCTGAATGTCAGCTCAAAACTAAAAACATCACGAGTAATCTCTTAAATTAACTTTTATGTCTCATAAAGAGGTTTGGAGCCATTTTTCATTTGGAATCATTTTCCTTCAATGTATCAGGAGGTTACACTAATGTCAGTCATGTCTTTTAACTAATGTCACTCATCGGCTCTCATGCACTGCAGATGAAATAATTAAGAGTCAAAATAAATGAAGGTATCTGAATTTCAGCATGGATCAGTGTCAACTTTATAAAAGAGCTCTCAATTGCTGAAAAGAAACTTTTTATCTTAGAAAGCTTTTTGGAGCAACAATTCCATCAGAATTCACTTTGTTTTTACTGAAATAAGACATTTCACCAATGTCAGTAGATTGTAGCTATGCATTGAAAAAAAAAGGCAAAATACATAATTGCAGTAAGTTAGCTTTCAGTATGAAGTCTAACTTTTCATTTTATGTAGAACTCTGAATTTCAGCTCAAAACTAAAACATCAAGAATAATCTCTTAAATTAACTTTTAGAAAGCTGTTTGGAGCTACTATTCCATCAGAATTCCCTTCATTTTCACTTAAACATAACATTTTTCTTTTGTCACATACTGGCTGCTGTGAATTAAATAGGAAACAATTACATAAAAATGCAGTATTATAACATGTTTGCAAACAGTTATTTTCCTGGAGGAATCTAAATATCAGCACAAAACTGTACAAACTTAATGAAACAGCTCTCAAAGCCCAAAAACAACTTTGACTCAAAAAATTTTTTTTGTCATAATTAATCGGAATGTCAGTAGAGTACGTTGAAAAATATTTTTCAATTTCCATTTTTCATCGGAATCCTTTTCCTTCAATTTATCAGGACCTTTCTGTGACGTTTGACAGGAGGAGGCAGACGAGGAGTGAGGATCTACACACAGGTTTAATTAATCAAATGTGAAAACAAGACAAACAGGAACAAATGAAACATCCACAGGGGAAAAACTGAAACTAAAACATGAAAACATCGGAGGTACACAAACTGGGTTAACACGGCAGGATGAACATGGCAAGACAGGCATGAGAGGAAACATCAGCAAAACATCAGAACAACGAACGACAAGGGAATGGAGGAACAGCGGGATTTAAATACACAGAGACATGATGATAACAAACGACAATCAGGTGAGAACAATGACACAGTGATGAGGGTCGGGAATCATGGTGACGGCGACACGAGAAACACGGGCAGACAACCAGTCCATGGAGGCACAGGGGGCAGGCAGGCAGTCCACGGAGGCACAAGGGGCAGACAGGCAGTCCACGTGGAGCACAAGACGGGGACTGGGTCGGGTGGCCTGGGAGCTGGCCACAGGGCAGGGACAGGTTCAGGAGGCCTGGGAGCTGGCCACAGGGCAAGGACAGTTTCAGGAGGCCTGGGAGGCGGCCACAGGGCAGGGACAGTTTCAGGAGGCCTGGGAGGCAGCCACAGGACAGGAACAGGTTCAGGAGGCCTGAGAGATAGCAAAAGGGCAAGGACAGGGTCTGGAGGCCTGGGAGTCGGCCACAGGACAGGTTTGGGAGGTCTGGGAGTAGGCCTCAGGACCACAGCCATGGGGAACTCTGAGGGCGGAGCCGAGGTAGGTGGAGCCATGGATGTTTCTGGTGGCGGAGCTATGGGTGGCTCAGGAGGCGGAGCCGTGGAAGGCTCAGGAGGCGGAGCTGAGGGATGCTCAGGAGGCGGAGCTGTGGGAGGCGGAGCCATGAAAGGCTTGGGAGGCAGAGCCGAGGGATGCTCAGGAGGTGGAGCTGCGGGAGGCTCTGGAGGCAGAGCTAAGGGAGGCGACCTCGTAAAAGGCTCAGGAGGCGGAGCTGAGGGAGGCTCTGGAGGCAGAGCAGAGGGAGGCTCAGGAGGTGAAGCTGAGGGAGGCTCAGGAGGCGACCTTGTAGAAGGCTCAGGAGGCGGAGCTGAGGGAAGCTCTGGAGGCAGAGCCGAGGGAGGCTCAGGGGCGGAGCCGTGGAAAGCTCGTGAGGCAGAGCCCTGGGAGGCTCGAGAGGCGGAGCCCGGGATGGTTTGAGAGGCGGAGCCCTGGGAGGCTCGGGATGCAGAGCCCTGGGAGGCTCGGGATGCGCTGGCTCTGGGACGGTCGAGGCTACTGGCGCTGGCTCTGGGACGGTCGAGGCTACAGGCGCTGGCTGTCCCTAGACTCAGCACCCTCCGCCCTGCCGGTACGTCCGACGCTATAGTTCCCTTGGTTCCTCTCGCTCGGAGCTTGGGGGCATGGCTCGCACTCTCTAACCTGTCGCATTGGTTGATCAGGTTTGTCCGACTCGGCTATGCGATTCAGTTCGCCAGGCGCCCGCCCAGGTTCAATGGCGTCCGCCCCACCACGGTGAGAGGCGAGAACGCCGCTGCCTTGCGTGTGGAAATCGCCTCTCTCCTACGGAAGGGCACGATAGAGCCTGTCCCTCAAGCCGAGATGAAGAAGGGGTTTTACAGCCCCTACTTCATCGTACCCAAAAAAGGCGGCGTGTTGAGGCCAATCCTCGACCTGTGAGTTCTGAACCGGGCTCTGCACAGACTCCCGTTCAAGATGCTCACACAGAGATGCATTCTAGCGAGCGTCCGGAATCTGGATTGGTTCGCGGCGGTAGACATGCCTCGATCCTTCCTCGGCACAGACCCTTTCTCCGGTTTGCCTTCGAGGGTCAGGCATATCAGTACAAAGTCCTCCCCTTCGGCCTGTCCCTGTCCCCTCGCGCCTTCACGAAGGTCGCAGAGGCCGCTCTTGCCCCACTGAGGGAAGCAGGCGTCCACATCCTCAACTATCTCGACGACTGGCTAATCTTAGCTCACTTCTGAGACATGTTGTGTGCTCACAGGGACTTGGTTCTCAGGCACCTCATCCGCTTGGGGCTCGTCCCCATTCAGAGCATCTCTTTTCTCGGTATGGAGTTGGACTCGGTCTCAATGTTGGCGTGTCTCACCAGCGAGTGCACACAGTCAGTGCTGAGCTGTCTGAGTACGTTCAGACGGAACACGTTGGTCCCACTGAAATCCTTTCAGAGGCTCCTGGGGCATATGGCATCATCAGCCACGGTTACACCGCTAGGGTTGATGCATATGAGACCACTCCAGCACTGGCTGCAGACCCGAGTCGAGAGACGAGCATGGCGCCACGGCACACACTGCCTCCTTGTCACGTAGATGTGTTGCCACTCTCTCAGCCCCTGGTCAGACCTAGCAATCTTGCGGGCAGGAGTTCCCCTAGGCCAGGTCTCCAGGCACGTCGTGGTCACGACAGATGCCTCCCAACAGTGCTGGGGTGCCGTGTGCAGCGGGCACTCTGTCGCTGGCCCTTGTACGGGCCCACGACTGCATTGGCACATCAACTGCTCGAGTTGCTGGCAGTACTACTTGCCCTGAGGAGGCTTTTGCTGTTGATCCGGGACAAGCATGTGTTGCTCCGGATGGACAAGTTATTGTCACAACTCACCCGCCGTCTCCTCCTTTGGAGTCAGCACCGACTCAAGTTGCTGCGGGCCACTCACATCCCAGGTTACCTCAACAGCACAGCGGATGCGCTGTCGCGGCAGGTTACATCCAGGGGAGAGTGGAGGCTCCACCCCAGGTGGTTCAGCTGATCTGGAGTCGATTCGGCCAAGCGCAGGTAGACCTGTTCGCTTCCCTGGAATCCTCCCATTGCCCACTTTGGAACTCTCTGACCGAGGCCCCCCTGGCACACAGCTGGCCCCTGGGGCTTCGCAAGTATGCGTTTCCCCCAGTGAGCCTACTTGCACCGACGTTGTGCAAAGTCAGGGAGGACGGGGAGCAGGTCCTCTTAGTGGCCCCTTATTGGCCCTCCTGGATTTGGTTCTCGGACCTCATGCTCCTTGCGACAGCCCCCCCCGGCAAATTCCCCTGAGGAAGGACCTTCTTTCTTTCCTGTGGTGAAGACCCCCAGAGATGCGCAGTTGGATCAGTGCTTTCCTTTCTGCAGGAAAAGTTGGAGGGACGGCTGTCCCCTCCACCTTGAAGGTGTATGTAGCCGATATATCGGCACATCACGATGCTGTGGAAGGTAAGTATTTAGGGAAGCACGATTTGATCATCAGGTTCCTGAGAGGCGCGAGGAGATTAAACCCCCCAGGCCGCGCCTCGTTCCCTTGTGGAACCTCTCCATGGTCCTTTGGGGCCTTCGGGGAGCTCCCTTTGAGCCCCTTGAGTCAGCAGAGCTAAAGGCGCTCACCTCCATCAAGAGGGTAGGGGACCTGTAGGAGTTCTCTGTTAGTGAACTGTGCCTAGAGTTCGGTCCGGCTTACTCTCATGTCATCCTGAGACCCCGACCGGGCTACGTGCCCAAGGTTACCACGACCTCTTTTAGTGATCAAGTTGTAACACTCCCCAAAATCTTAAAGTGGAGTTTACACTATTTTGGGATCTTCCGTACCGTTTCTAATGATAGTAAATGATGTGGAGAAAATAAATAGCAACACTGATGAAATACCAATAAACCAAGTGTATTAACAAACCAATAATATTTACAATAATAACAAACAAAGTGTATATACATGTAAAAGTGAAGTCCAGAGTGCACAGAGATATCAACAGTGTTCGGATCAGCCTCACTGGGTGCTTGTATCGTCCGTGAGCGTGATCAAGTGATGGAGTGATGAATAGATGACAGACCAATGTCCTCTGATAAAAGTATTCCTGGCAGCGAGCCAAACGAAAAAACTTCTCAAGAGGAACGGCGTCCCAGCGTTTCCAAGTCAGTCACCAACGTAATTCTCTTTGTATAGACGGGTTTGAAGTGCGTACTCGCAAATGAGCCTTGAACACCGGCATAGCGGTTCTTTAAATAGAAACTGAAAGTCAGTTCCTGATTACGTGGCAGGAAAACACGTAACATGACTTCACGCGAAGATCTCGCGTGAACAGAGATCGGGAACAACACACAACAGCTGAGGGAATGACAGATAACAGGGGAAAGCAATATAACAATTAAGAATAAATGACACACATTTAAAGTCATAAACCTTAATATAAAACCTCCCTTATGTGGCCACGCTACATAGATCCCCCCAGCCTTCAGCATAGGAGGAGATCGTCCGTACCAGCGTTTCAGGTTAACCACATTTATAATGTCTGTTTTACATGGGTCTCCCCAGCTGAACGGTGTAATTTATTGGCCCCATTTTTTTTATTACTTCAGCTGGACCCTCCCACTTGAGGCTAGCTTAGCAGAGTACTTATTGGAGGAAGACGAGAGGGTGAGTTTTAACCCAGACTAGATCACCCGGCTGGAACTGCGCATCTTTCCGTCGGGCATTATAGTATCTAGCTTGTCTAGATTGTTGTACACCTACTCGGTGCTTTACCTCCTCTGCCATGATGGTCTGTCTTTCAACTATATTATATGAAGTTTGGTCAGGAGTGGGGGGTTTGAGGATCAACCTCTCTAGTGGACCATGTAGCTGTCTGCCCATCATTAATTCAGCAGGTGCTCTACCTGTAGTTTCCTGATGTGCGGTGTTGATGGCAAACCTTAATTCAGGCAACCACTGGTCCCATCTATCATGATGTTGTCCCACATATGACGCAATCATTGTTTTTAACGTCCTGTTTACTCTTTCTGTCAGGTTTGTCTGAGGATGATAGCTGGTAGTGAGCTTTTGGATGCTTCCCCAGGACCTGCATAGCTCAGCGAGCACATTGGAGGTGAATTGGGCTCCCCGGTCGGAAATGAGGTACTTTGGCACCCCCCAACGGGTGAAGATTTCTTCCCTTAGAATTTTTACGACCTTAGGGGTCTTACTGTCTCGAAGGGGGAACATCTCTACCCATTTGGTGTAATAATCCACAAACACCAGTAAGTAAGCGTTTCGTTTCTTACTGGTCGGGAAAGGTCCCATGAAATCCATCCCCAAGTGTGACCTGGTTCTGTCACTTGTGTATGCTGTAAGAAACCGCTGGGTTTTGTATTGTCATGTTTGTATTTTTGACATGTTTCACATCCTTTTACATACTCCCAGACATCCTTACGGACAGTTGGCCACCACGCCACCTCCAAGAGCCTCAGTAAGGTTTTCAGCCGTCCCAGATGTCCTCCCAATGGGTTATCGTGTAACGTAGTGCAAGAAACCAGGAATTAATGCCTGAGGAACGACCAGTTGGAATTTATTTCCATTGTTCTTGACAGGAACCCGGCGATATAACACCCCCTGGTGGACCTCAAAGGTGATTTGGTTATCCTGGACCTTTCTGGTTTTTGGGACAGTTGGAGGAGAGACACCGTATTGTCATGACTTTGTGCTTGTGAGATTTCCTGTAACGTGTGGGGTATGTCAGAGGCACATTTTGGTTTTATTATGGCTAGACAGGGCACACTTTCACTTTCTTGAGATTCACAGGCTCGTGACAAGGCATCTGGTCCCAGGTTCAGACATCCTCTTCTGTGATGTACTTGGAAGATGAATTGCTGTAACCTAAGAGTCCACCGGGTCAGCCGAGAGGAGGTTTTAGGGCTATTGAAGGCCCACGTTAAGGCAGCATGGTCGCTGTAAACGTCGAACTGTCTTCCTTCCAGGTAATGACTCCATTTTTCCACCGCCCAGACTACAGCTAGACACTCTTTTTCAGCCGTCGAATAATTCAGTTCAGGTCCACGCAATGTTCGTGATGCGTATGATATTACCCGTTCCCCCTCAGGAGTTTGCTGGGTAATGATGGCTCCTAAGCCCACATCACTGGCGTCTGTATGAACCTGGAAAGGTTGATTGAGGTCAGGCTGTATCAATACAGGGGGGTTTTGTAATAGTTGTTTAATAGTCTCCAGGCTGGTTTGGCACTCAGGAGTCCAATCCCACTTAACTCCTTTCTTTTTTAGGTTGTTTAATGGAGCTGTGATGTCGGCGAAATGGGGAATGAATTTGTGGTACCACCCAGCTAATCCCAAGAAGCGTTGGAGAGCTTTAATGTCTTTGGGAGGAGGATAGTCAGCTACCGCTCGGGTCTTTTCAGGATCGACCTCCACCCCTTTCTCTGAGACTATATGTCCAAGAAACTTCAGCTGCTTCTTAAAGAAGTGACACTTCTTCATATTTAGTGTAAGTGAAGCTTGGTTTAGTCTCTGTAGAATGGTGTTCAGGTGTTGGACATGTTCTGATAAAGACCTTGAATAGATTATGATGTCATCAATATAGACAAAGCAAAACTTCCCTCTCAACTCTGCTAGGACCTTCTCCATCAGCCTCTGGAAGGTGGCAGCGGCATTCCGTAATCCATATGGCATGGAGCAGAATTGGAATAGTCCTTGGGAGGTGATGAAGGCTGTTTTGGCTTTGCTACTTTCCTCCATTTCAACCTGCCAGTACCCTGACTGCAAATCCAATGTGCTGAACCAGGAGGCGCCTTCCATGGACTCCAAGATGTCGTGGATGATTGGCATTGGATAAGCGTCAGGGATGGTTTTACTATTCAGCCTCCTATAGTCCACACAGAACCTGTAGGAACCATCGGGTTTAGGGACCAGGACTACAGGTGATGACCAAGGAGAGAAAGAAGGCTCGATGATATGGTCTCGTAGCATTTGTTCTACTTGTGCATCAATAATCTTCCTCTTGAATGGAGAGACCCTATAAGCTCTGGATCTCATGGGCATTTCATCGGAGAGTGTAATTTTGTGTTGTTCCACAGATGTTTTTCCCAGGACTTGAGAGGTGGTATGAGGCCAATTTTCCATCAGCTTTTTCAATTCATCCTGATTGTCGGAGTCCCAGCTGGGAACAATTTGTGTGGGTAAGTCGTATGTGGCTGGATTCCAGGTTGGAGGTACGGCATAATAGAGAGTCACCGCAGCAGTCATGCCTAGGTTTTCACCCATTAGTCGTGAAGACAGTAGAGGATTTAGAAGTGCAGTTAGAAATGGATGATAAACATATCCTTTGCCCATTTTCAGTCCATATCTCCATTGTCCGACATCCACTATGGCTTCAGCGGTTCTCAGGAAGTCCAGACCAGCTATAAGGGGAAAGGCCAGGTGAGCATCCTTCATCACATAGGTGTCCAACCTGCATATTTTGTCATGCCACTCATAACAGACTGATCTCTTGTTAATCGCCTGGTGCATCTTTCCATCAGCCATAATGAACCGTTGAAGAGGGGCTGAAGGGTCAGGTTTAGCTTCCCCTCCTAACTGTCTCCCAGAGGCTCTCCTGCATAAGGGTGTATGTGCTCCCTGTATCCAGTACCGCCTTCACCTCTTGTCCTTTTATCGTCACAGGCACTACTAGAAGAGATGTCATAGGGTGGGGTTGAGCAATGGATACTCCTGCTAGATTTTTAGCAGTATGGCGTTCAGATGGTCTTTTATTTGTGGTTTCTTTGCTGTTCAATTTACCCACTTTCTGCCAGTAATCTTTTGCTCCCATCCAGTCCTTCTCCACCATAGATCCCACCTTCACCAGCTGTTCCACTGTTTTCACCGTGCCTCTCAGACAGCCCGCAACCCTTGGGTTGATGTTATTGAGAATACGGCTCACCATCTCCTCTTCAGTGATAGCTGGCTTCCATTTGAGGCAGAGGGCTCGGTAATCATAGGCGAAATCTCTCAAACGCTGATTGGGTTGCTGCACCAGTGATCTTAACTTGTCCTCCACTTCAGTGAGGTAATCATCTGGAAGAAAAGCAGACATGAAAGCATCTTTGAAGGATTGCCAATCTGTTACCTTGTTTTTTTCTGCCTTCCACCAGCTTAAAGCGGGTCCTTTGAGCACTGTACTCAGGGTGCCAATGAGCTCCACACTAGGTAGGGGTCTAATGGCCAGATAATTTTCGACCTGTTCGATGAAATGGAGTACGTCGGATGTTTCGCTAGACTCACCGAAAGAAGGAAATTCTAGGCGGATAGGGGGTTTCCCACAGAAAGATGACATACTGGGCATACATGAAGGGTGAGCCAGGTTCGATCTTTGTGCTCCAGCAGTGACGTCATAGGTAACGTTGTCTCTGTTAACCGGGGGGACTTTACGTCTGGTAGCTGGTACGGGAGTATTTAAGACATTAGCTGTAGATGGGGAAGGAGCAGGGTAAAAAGGCTGTATTTGAGATCGAGATGGGGTACTGGTGAATCTAATTTTTTTCATTTGATTTTCCCATCTAGCATCTCTCCGCAGGAAACAATCCACCACCGCTCTCTCCAACTTCTCTATAGACCTCTGGAAGTGATCTCCTAAGTCTGCTAAGCCAGCGTCCACTGACCTATTAAGGGAACTGTCTACAGACTGTTGTAATTCCTGTTCATTATGTTGTATTTTTGCATTTAGAGCCAATAAATCCACCTTAAGTTTATCGATCTCCATCTGCATTGTCTGTACAACATTTATATTAACCATTTCTTTTTCATCATCATAATCCTCATCATCAGAATTATATAATGAACTCAAAACAGATGCTATTTCATCTGTAGGGTTCCGTCTGGTAACAAACGGGCCCGCAGTGAAATCAGCATCCTCAGTTAAATCAGAGCTACACCTTAACTCATGCACATCAGTCTCAATTTCACCAGTATGTACATTCATTACTCCACCATTTGCTTGTGTCATTTCAGCCATATTTATGAACACAAAAAAAAACACTATCAACCAATAGAAACGGCACGTAGTTCCCCGTACGGGCCACCACTATGTAACACTCCCCAAAATCTTAAAGTGGAGTTTACAATATTTTGGGATCTTCCGTACCGTTTCTAATGATAGTAAATGATGTGGAGAAAATAAATAGCAACACTGATGAAATACCAATAAACCAAGTGTATTAACAAACCAATAATATTTACAATAATAACAAACAAAGTGTATATACATGTAAAAGTGAAGTCCAGAGTGCACAAAGATATCAACAGTGTTTGGATCAGCCTCACCGGGTGTTTGTATCGTCCGTGAGCGTGATCAAGTGATGGAGTGATGAATAGATGACAGACCAATGTCCTCTGATAAAAGTATTCCTGGCAGCGAGCCAAACGAAAAAACTTCTCAAGAGGAACGGCGTCCCAGCGCTTCCAAGTCAGTCACCAACGTAATTCTCTTTGTATAGACGGGTTTGAAGTGCGTACTCGCAAATGAGCCTTGAACACCGGCATAGCGGTTCTTTAAATAGAAACTGAAAGTTAGTTCCTGATTACGTGGCAGGAAAACACGTAACATGACTTCACGCGAAGATCTCGCGTGAACAGAGATCGGGGAACAACACACAACAGCTGAGGGGAATGACAGATAACAGGGGAAAGCAATATAACAATTAAGAATAAATGACACACATTTAAAGTCATAAACCTTAATATAAAACCTCCCCTTATGTGGCCACGCTACATAGATCCCCCCCCCCCAGCCTTCAGCATAGGAGGAGATCGTCCGTACCAGCGTTTCAGGTTAACCACATTTATAATGTCTGTTTTACATGGGTCTCCCCAGCGAACGGTGTAATTTATTGGCCCCATTTTTTTTATTACTTCAGCTGGACCCTCCCACTTGGGCGCTAGCTTAGCAGAGTACTTATTGGAGGAAGACGAGAGAGGGTGAGTTTTAACCCAGACTAGATCACCCGGCTGGAACTGCGCATCTTTCCGTCGGGCATTATAGTATCTAGCTTGTCTAGATTGTTGTACACCTACTCGGTGCTTTACCTCCTCTGCCATGATGGTCTGTCTTTCAACTATATTATATGAAGTTTGGTCAGGAGTGGGGGGTTTGAGGATCAACCTCTCTAGTGGACCGTGTAGCTGTCTGCCCATCATTAATTCAGCAGGTGCTCTACCTGTAGTTTCCTGATGTGCGGTGTTGATGGCAAACCTTAATTCAGGCAACCACTGGTCCCATCTATCATGATGTTGTCCCACATATGACGCAATCATTGTTTTTAATGTCCTGTTTACTCTTTCTGTCAGGTTTGTCTGAGGATGATAGCTGGTAGTGAGCTTTTGGATGCTTCCCCAGGACCTGCATAGCTCAGCGAGCACATTGGAGGTGAATTGGGCTCCCCGGTCGGAAATGAGGTACTTTGGCACCCCCCAACGGGTGAAGATTTCTTCCCTTAGAATTTTTACGACCTTAGGGGTCTTACTGTCTCGAAGGGGGAACATCTCTACCCATTTGGTGTAATAATCCACAAACACCAGTAAGCGTTTCGTTTCTTACTGGTCGGGAAAGGTCCCATGAAATCCATCCCCCAAGTATGACCTGGTTCTGTCACTTGTGTATGCTGTAAGAAACCGCTGGGTTTTGTATTGTCATGTTTGTATTTTTGACATGTTTCACATCCTTTTACATACTCCCAGACATCCTTACGGACAGTTGGCCACCACGCCACCTCCAAGAGCCTCAGTAAGGTTTTCAGCCGTCCCAGATGTCCTCCCAACGGGTTATCGTGTACGTAGTGCAAGAAACCAGGAATTAATGCCTGAGGAACGACCAGTTGGAATTTATTTCCATTGTTCTTGACAGGAACCCGGCGATATAACACCCCCTGGTGGACCTCAAAGGTGATTTGGTTATCCTGGACCTTTCTGGTTTTTTGGGACAGTTGGAGGAGAGACACCGTATTGTCATGACTTTGTGCTTGTGAGATTTCCTGTAACGTGTGGGGTATGTCAGAGGCACATTTTGGTTTTATTATGGCTAGACAGGGCACACTTTCACTTTCTTGAGATTCACAGGCTCGTGACAAGGCATCTGGTCCCAGGTTCAGACATCCTCTTCTGTGATGTACTTGGAAGATGAATTGCTGTAACCTAAGAGTCCACCGGGTCAGCCGAGAGGAGGTTTTAGGGCTATTGAAGGCCCACGTTAAGGCAGCATGGTCGCTGTAAACGTCGAACTGTCTTCCAGGTAATGACTCCATTTTTCCACCGCCCAGACTACAGCTAGACACTCTTTTTCAGCCGTCGAATAATTCAGTTCAGGTCCACGCAATGTTCGTGATGCGTATGATATTACCCGTTCCCCCTCAGGAGTTTGCTGGGTAATGATGGCTCCTAAGCCCACATCACTGGCGTCTGTATGAACCTGGAAAGGTTGATTGAGGTCAGGCTGTATCAATACAGGGGGGTTTTGTAATAGTTGTTTAATAGTCTCCAGGCTGGTTTGGCACTCAGGAGTCCAATCCCACTTAACTCCTTTCTTTTTTAGGTTGTTTAATGGAGCTGTGATGTCGGCGAAATGGGGAATGAACTTGTGGTACCACCCAGCTAATCCCAAGAAGCGTTGGAGAGCTTTAATGTCTTTGGGAGGAGGATAGTCAGCTACCGCACGGGTCTTTTCAGGGTCGACCTCCACCCCTTTCTCTGAGACTATATGTCCAAGAAACTTCAGCTGCTTCTTAAAGAAGTGACACTTCTTCATATTTAGTGTAAGTGAAGCTTGGTTTAGTCTCTGTAGAATGGTGTTCAGGTGTTGGACATGTTCTGATAAAGACCTTGAATAGATTATGATGTCATCAATATAGACAAAGCAAAACTTCCCTCTCAACTCTGCTAGGACCTTCTCCATCAGCCTCTGGAAGGTGGCAGCGGCATTCCGTAATCCATATGGCATGGAGCAGAATTGGAATAGTCCTTGGGAGGTGATGAAGGCTGTTTTGGCTTTGCTACTTTCCTCCATTTCAACCTGCCAGTACCCTGACTGCAAATCCAATGTGCTGAACCAGGAGGCGCCTTCCATGGACTCCAAGATGTCGTGGATGATTGGCATTGGATAAGCGTCAGGGATGGTTTTACTATTCAGCCTCCTATAGTCCACACAGAACCTGTAGGAACCATCGGGTTTAGGGACCAGGACTACAGTTGATGACCAAGGAGAGAAAGAAGGCTCGATGATATGGTCTCGTAGCATTTGTTCTACTTGTGCATCAATAATCTTCCTCTTGAATGGAGAGACCCTATATGCTCTGGATCTCATGGGCATTTCATCGGAGAGTGTAATTTTGTGTTGTTCCACAGATGTTTTTCCCAGGACTTGAGAGGTGGTATGAGGCCAATTTTCCATCAGCTTTTTCAATTCATCCTGATTGTCAGAGTCCCAGCTGGGAACAATTTGTGTGGGTAAGTCGTATGTGGCTGGATTCCAGGTTGGAGGTACGGCATAATAGAGAGTCACCGCAGCAGTCATGCCTAGGTTTTCACCCATTAGTCGTGAAGACAGTAGATGATTTAGAAGTGCAGTTAGAAATGGATGATAAACATATCCTTTGCCCATTTTCAGTCCATATCTCCATTGTCCGACATCCACTATGGCGTCAGCGGTTCTCAGGAAGTCCAGACCAGCTATAAGGGGAAAGGCCAGGTGAGCATCCTTCATCACATAGGTGTCCAACCTGCATATTTTGTCATGCCACTCATAACAGACTGATCTCTTGTTAATCGCCTGGTGCATCTTTCCATCAGCCATAATGAACCGTTGAAGAGGGGCTGAAGGGTCAGGTTTAGCTTCCCCTCCTAACTGTCTCCAGAGGCTCTCCTGCATAAGGGTGTATGTGCTCCCTGTATCCAGTACCGCCTTCACCTCTTGTCCTTTTATCGTCACAGGCACTACTAGAAGAGATGTCATAGGGTGGGGTTGAGCAATGGATACTCCTGCTAGATTTTTAGCAGTATGGCGTTCAGATGGTCTTTTATTTGTGGTTTCTTTGCTGTTCAATTTACCCACTTTCTGCCAGTAATCTTTTGCTCCCATCCAGTCCATCTCCACCATAGATCCCACCTTCACCAGCTGTTCCACTGTTTTCACCGTGCCTCTCAGACAGCCCGCAACCCTTGGGTTGATGTTATTGAGAATACGGCTCACCATCTCCTCTTCAGTGATAGCTGGCTTCCATTTGAGGCAGAGGGCTCGGTAATCATAGGCGAAATCTCTCAAACGCTGATTGGGTTGCTGCACCAGTGATCTTAACTTGTCCTCCACTTCAGTGAGGTAATCATCTGGAAGAAAAGCAGACATGAAAGCATCTTTGAAGGATTGCCAATCTGTTACCTTGTTTTTTTCTGCCTTCCACCAGCTTAAAGCGGGTCCTTTGAGCACTGTACTCAGGGTGCCAATGAGCTCCACACTAGGTAGGGGTCTAATGGCCAAATAATTTTCGACCTGTTCGATGAAATGGAGTACGTCGGATGTTTCGCTAGACTCACCGAAGGAAGGAAATTCTAGGCGGATAGGGGGGTTTCCCACAGAAAGATGACATACTGGGCATACATGAAGGGTGAGCCAGGTTCGATCTTTGTGCTCCAGCAGTGACGTCATAGGTAACGTTGTCTCTGTTAACCGGGGGGGGACTTTACGTCTGGTAGCTGGTACGGGAGTATTTAAGACATTAGCTGTAGATGGGGAAGGAGCAGGGTAAAAAGGCTGTATTTGAGATCGAGATGGGGTACTGGTGAATCTAATTTTTTTCATTTGATTTTCCCATCTAGCATCTCTCCGCAGGAAACAATCCACCACCGCTCTCTCCAACTTCTCTATAGACCTCTGGAAGTGATCTCCTAAGTCTGCTAAGCCAGCGTCCACTGACTCCCCGGAAACTAGTTTCCCTATTAAGGGAACTCTCTACAGACTGTTGTAATTCCTGTTCATTATGTTGTATTTTTGCATTTAGAGCCAATAAATCCACCTTAAGTTTATCGATCTCCATCTGCATTGTCTGTACAACATTTATATTAACCATTTCTTTTTCATCATCATAATCCTCATCATCAGAATTATATAATGAACTCAAAACAGATGCTATTTCATCTGTAGGGTTCCGTCTGGTAACAAACGGGCCCGCAGTGAAATCAGCATCCTCAGTTAAATCAGAGCTACACCTTAACTCATGCACATCAGTCTCAATTTCACCAGTATGTACATTCATTACTCCACCATTTGCTTGTGTCATTTCAGCCATATTTATGAACACAAAAAAAAAACACTATCAACCTATTGGTTGATACGTACGTACGGCACGTAGTTCCCCGTACGGGCCACCACTATGTAACACTCCCCAAAATCTTAAAGTGGAGTTTACAATATTTTGGGATCTTCCGTACCGTTTCTAATGATAGTAAATGATGTGGAGAAAATAAATAGCAACACTGATGAAATACCAATAAACCAAGTGTGATGACAGACCAATGTCCTCTGATAAAAGTATTCCTGGCAGCGAGCCAAACGAAAAAACTTCTCAAGAGGAACGGCGTCCCAGCGCTTCCAAGTCAGTCACCAACGTAATTCTCTTTGTATAGACGGGTTTGAAGTGCGTACTCGCAAATGAGCCTTGAACACCGGCATAGCGGTTCTTTAAATAGAAACTGAAAGTTAGTTCCTGATTACGTGGCAGGAAAACACGTAACATGACTTCACGCGAAGATTTCGCGTGAACAGAGATCGGGGAACAACACACAACAGCTGAGGGGAATGACAGATAACAGGGGAAAGCAATATAACAATTAAGAATAAATGACACACATTTAAAGTCATAAACCTTAATATAAAACCTCCCCTTATGTGGCCACGCTACAAAGTGGTGAACCTGCAAGCGCTGCCCCAGGAGGAGGCAGACCCAACCTTGGCGTTGCTGTGTCCGGTGCGCGCTCTTCACATCTACTTGGACCGCACGCAGAGCTTTAGAAGCTCCGAGCAGCTCTTTGTTTGCTTCAGCGGACAGCAGAAGGGAACCGCTGTCTCCAAACAAAGGATCGCCCACTGGGTCGTCGATGCCATCACGATGGCATACCACGCCCAGCACGTGCCGCCCCCTGCTGGCCTACGAGCCCATTCTACCAGGGGCGTTGCGGCTTCATGGGCTTTGTTCCATGGCGCCTCTCTAGCAGACATATGTAGAGCCGCGGGTTGGGCAACACCTAACACTTTTGAAAGGTTCTATAACCTCAGGGTTGAGCCAGTTTCATCCCATGTGTTATCAGGTGACACAAACAGGTAAGTTCGGGTCAACTAGCTGGGTGTATCGCTTGTGCATAGTGCCTTTCCCCTCCCTTGAGGTGAAGACGTGCGCTCTTTTCCCAGTTGCGTTCACAGGAAGTGTGAACCCTGGACGTTCTTCCTCCCTAGCCTAGTTCCACACGATGTGCTTCCGCTGCTAACCGGTAAGACCGTGTGTGTATTCCACCTAAATCCCCCCTTGGGGCCGGGTGTGGTCTCCACGGTGTCCTCCTCTTTGGAGGGACACCCCCCAGCTTGGACCATATATATCTGGCCACGACCCGAACGATTTCGTTCCTTTTACAGGGGAGAATAATAGAGAGAAGGCCCCGGCTGGGCCAGCCAGTCCTTATACTTCTGAGCCGTTAGCCATTCCCCTAGGTGCAGGGGACCGATTAGTAGTTATGTTAGTTATGCGACGGCTTGCTGTGCTGGCTACGAGGCACACAGAGCTTGCTGCGCTGCCCGTCTCGCACCGCCAGTCTGCGTAACTCTGTTCAGCTCTGTGGCGTTTTCCATGGGGACCCCTAGTGTCAACTCAGCGACACAACATCGACTGAGTGACAGACAGGGAACGTCTCGGTTACTAACGTAACCTGATGGAGAGAACGAGACGTTGTGTCCCCACTAGCCACAATACTGAACCATCCGCTGAAAGCGCCACGTCTTTGGCTCGGCTCCTCAGTGCGATACCTGATGTGTATTTGCAGCGTCACTCCTTTTATACCCGTATGTCCAGGGGAGTGGCATGCAAATTCCACATGCCAATTCTAATTGGCCTTTTCTCAAAATCAGAGTTGTCCGGGCTCCGCAGGAACGACCCCTAGTGTCAACTCAGAGACTTTTTTTTTCAGCTCAGAAAGCTGTTTGGAGCTACTATATCAGAATTCACTTCATTTTCACTGAAACATGACATTTTTCTTTTGTCACATACTGGCTGCTGTGCATTAAACAGGAAAAAATTACATAAAAATGCAACATTACAACATTTTTGCATGCATTAGAGCTAAACAGTCATTTTCCTGGAGGAATCTAAATATCAGCACAAAACTGTACAAACTTAATGAAACAGCGCTCAAAGCCCAAAAACGTCTCGGGTTACATGTGTAACCCTTGTTCCCTGAAAAAAGCGGAACAATCCTGCATTGTGACCAGCTGTAAATATGTGTGTAACACGTCAATGAACATTGACCGGAATTTATAGCCTCGGCTGGTGAGATCATTAGATGCACCAGTGGCCAGGCTATAAATAGACGCGTCACCAGCGTGTCGTCAGATATCTTTTTCTGAAGAGCAGTCCTAGTGTGGCAAAGAAGCGCAGCATCTCGTTCAGCTTTTTTCAGGGAACAAGGGTTACACATGTAACCTGAGACGTTCCTTTTACAAAAAGCTTCACTATGATGCTGCGCTTTGCTAAGCGCTTTTGGGAACGCAATACCCCGCCGCCGCACTGAGGCGGTCCTGACCCCTACGGTTGTGAAATTTGCTCACAAGAATGCGAAAGGTCTCAGACATGAGCTTGAGATGTCACCTCAAAGACGTAAGAGCCCGGAGTAGCATAAATATCTAAACCATAAAATTTGATGAATGTGTGCGGAGAGGACCAGCCTGCCGCATCACAAACTTGTTCAGACGTGAGCTTGAGATGTCGACTCAAGGACGTAAGAGTCCGGAGTTTCAAAAACATCTAACCCATAAAGCTGGATGAACATGTGTAGTGAGGACCAGCCTGCCGCATCACGAACTTGTTAAGGCATGAGCCTGCCATAAAAACTGATGAATGTGCGTGGAGAGAACCAGCCTGCAGCATCACAAACCTGCTGCAGAGGGACCCCTCTAGCCAAGGCTTTAGAGGAGACGACCCCTCTGGTGGAGTGAGCCCTGACACCTACTGGCGAAGCTTGACCACGCCTCATAGGCCAGGGCAATAGCATCCCTCACCCAATGTGACAGTCTGCTTGGTAGTGGCCGCCCCTATAGCAGACAAACAATTGCCCTGACTTACACCACTGGCTAGTGCGGTAGACATAAGTCTGAAGGGAACTGACTGGCCAGAGTCCATGAAGTCTTTCCTGCTCCGGCGTTAAAAACGGCGGGGAGCAGAAGGCTTCCAGAGTGACAGGACGTAGTGTCGAAAAAGACAAATTAGGAAGGTAGGCAGGATGAGGATGCAGAATAGCAAAACAGACAGAGCCTGTAGATCCCCAGTCCTCTGAAGAGAGGTAATCGCCATAAGAAAGACCATCTTGAGAGTCAGAAGTCTGTCAGACGCTGACTCTAGAGGTTCAAAAGGGGGTCACAACCAGACCCTCCAGGACTATTGCTAAGTCCCATGAAGGAGTTCTGGTCCTAACAGGAGGCCTCAGTCGCATGGCTCCATGAATGAAGCGAGCGAGTAGAGGATGCCTCCCCAAAGGCACCCCGTCCATCAAGGCGTGGCAAGCTGAAATGGTGGCCACATAAAACCTGAGAGTAGAGGGGCATATGCCTGCTGACAGTTTTTCCTGCAGAAAGTCCAGAACTGAAACAATTTGGCAGTTAACTGGATCTACACCATGTGAACTGCACCACTTTTCGAAGACACCCCATTTATTGGTGTAGATTCTTCTGGTAGAGGGAGCCCTAGCACTAAGAATGGTCTCGATAACCTCAGGTGACAGCCCTGTGTCACTCAGTTGGTTCCCTTCAGGGTCCAAACATGAAGTTTCCACAATTCGGGCCGGGGATGAAATATTGTCCCCTGCGCCTGAGACAGAAGGTCCCTCCTGTTCGTAATCGCCCAAGTCGAGCCGTCAAGGAGAGATATTAGCTCCGAGAACATACCCTATTCGGCCAGCGTGGCGCTATCAGTAAGAGGCAAGACCCTTGCTTGCGAACTCTGGCCAAGACTCCCGGGAGCAGAGAAACCGGGGAAAAATGCATACAGACGCATTCAGGGCCATGTATGTGCCATCACGTCCAGACCCAGGGGGGGCAGAAGTAGAGGAGATATTGCATTGTTCATAGAGGCGAAGAGGTCCTCTTCTACCCTGTAAAATCTCACCCAGATTTGTTCCACTACCTAGGGGTGGAGTTTCCACTCACCCGTCGGTTTTTTCTGTCTGGACATTAAATCTGCTCCCACATACAGCATCCAGGGATATAAACTGCCCTGAGTGACAGGGGCTTGCCCTGGGCCCCAAGGAGAATCCGACGTGCCAGAAATTTATCTGACGTGAACGTGGACCTCCTTGAAGGTTTATGTAAGAGACTACCGCTGTATTGCCCACCGGCACCAAGACATGGCAGCCTCTGGAGGAAGTATTTCAGGGCCAGAAATACCACCATCAACTCGAGACAGTGACAACCGAGCTGACGACCCTCCCATCCCCTTGAGCTGGATGACCACTTAAGACCGCTACCCAGCCTGTCAGGGAGGCGTCTGTCATTAGCAGCCTGCGATCACCAGACGCACCTAGAGTGGGACCCAAGGTAAGAAACCGGGGTCTGAACCACATAGCAAGGGAACGAAGCATGCGGCGCGTAACCCTTATTAGCCCTAGGGGACTGGCCCTTGGATGAAATCCCCTGGCTTTTAGCCACAGCTCAAAAGGTCTCATATGGAGCAGGCCCAAAGGGATCACCATGGACGCAGACACCATGAGACCTAGTATTTGTTGATACTGGTGAACAGTGCAACCTTGACCTAGCCTGAGTTTGCTCAGGGTGTTCTGAATGGACGTGATACGAGTGGGAGACAACTGTGCCCGCATCGTGATCGAATTCCATATAACCCCCAGATAGGTGATTCCCCGGGTGGGAGAGAGAACGTTCTTTGACGTTGAGTCTCAGACCCGGAGAAACCAGATGAGCTAAGACAATATCCCTGTGCTGAACTGCCAGTTCTTGGAGCTGCGCTAAGATCAGCCAGTCGTCTATGTAATTCAGAATGCGGATGCCCCGGATTCGCGAAGGAGCCAGTGCTGCATCCATGCATTTCGTGAATGTGGGGTGATAGGGCTAGGCCGAATGGAAGAACACAATACTGGAAGGCTTCATCCCCGAAAGCGAACCTCAGGAACTTCCTGTTCTGTGGCAGAATTCCAATATGGAAATATGCGTCCATGAGATCGATCGTGATCAGCCAATCGTAATGTTGGATCTGAGACACGACCGTCTTGACAGTTAGCTTGAACTTGAACGCCCTGACCGAGCGGTTCAAGCCTCAAAGATCTAAAATCGGATGCAACCCCCCCTCCCCCTTCTTGGGGACCAGGAAGTATCTGCTGTAATAGCCTGACTCTTTCTCTGGAAGGGGAATACGTTCATGGCCCCTTTGAGCAAGAGATTTTGCAGCTATTTCCACAGTAGACGTGTCTGCTCCGGTTTCACGGTAGTGGGAACCATGGCGTTGAAACGCGGAGGGCGGCGAGCGAATTGAATTCTGTAGCCTCTTTCTACTGTGATCAGAACCCACATAGAAAGGCCTGGCAGATGTTTCCCCACTGCCAGGTTCTCTGAGATGGGTATCAATTTCGACACTTCCTGTTGATGGGATGTTGAGTGTTCCGTGTCCTGGATAAAGGCAGGAAGCAACGGTACACCCAACTCTTTGTTGGAAGCCTCTGTCACCCGAAACACCAAAGGTGGTGGGAGTGAATAGGTTTCGATAGGGTATCGGGAGGGCCAAAGTGGATGGTACACGTGCCCCGTCCCGAGAGGAACCACCCCCACAAGGCTGGGTACAAGACCGTCAGGGTTTCTTTCTTTTAGAAATCACGACCCTGAGGTCCTGCTTCGGGGGCTGCTGAGGGCGACGAGCCTGTCTCCAGTCTTTACGAGGGGGAGCACGACGAGCCACGCTCTGCCTAGCAGAGTCAGAGCGGGACTGGGTGGCGGATGGCCCCACCCCCCTGAGTGCAGCGAGGAAAAAACTGCCCGAAGGCTTCCTCGTGGCTTTTCGCCTCCTGTACTCTGGAGATAACCGTATTCATGGCGTCTCCGAAGAGACCAGAAGGCAAAACCGGGGCATCGAGTGGGAAAACTCTGTCCTTATCCTTGATGCCATAAATGCCTCTCCGTGCTGACTAAATAAATACATAGACCGATCAATGGCACAGGCTGCCTGCTTGGTAGCTAGAAGAGATAAATCTGTGGCTCGACGAAGTTCAGAAAAGGCTTCTTCGTTGAGCGTTGCACCCGCATTCAGGTCTTTCAGTAGGTCAGCCTGGTACGCCTGTAACACGGCCATGGTGTGCAGTGCAGCACCAGCCTGACCTGCCGCTTGATAAGCCCTCCCCACTAGCATGGAGGTAGTCCTGTATGGCTTAGTGGGGAGAGCGGGTTTCATGAAAGATGATGCCGAACCCGGTGAGAGATAGCCAGCAAGCGTCTCTTCGACCGGCAGCATCATTGAATACCCCTGTGTCTCAGCACACATGATAGTCCAGTATAAAGGCGTCGAGGGTTTGTGAACACGGAAGTATATGGGTTCTTCCATGAGTGAGAAAGCTCATCATGGAGGTCATCAAAGGAAGGAAGGGACTAATATAACGTTCCCTTTTTTTTCCACTTTATTATTATGCGTGAAATGTACAGAAGTTCAGTGCCCCCCTCGTGAAAGGAAGAGGCGCCGAGGCGTGTTTCAGATTACAAGAAGGATCAGCTGGATCTGGGGAGAGAGCGAGCGATAGGGACGGACCCGTCTCTTTCTACAGCCGGATATATGTTAGAGCCCCACGATAAAAGAGTGGGCGCTGACTCCCGGAAGTAAGCGAGGCTAGCGCGAAGCATTTCGCCCGAAAGTAGGTCGCAATGCGCGCACTCGCCCTGCCCCAACGCGAGAGCAGCATGCTCTTCCCTCAAACAAACAAAACAAAATTGATGCGTGTCCCTGACAGTCATAGAACGTTGACAGGGAAACGCGCATCGTTTGCTTTGCTTCTCCAACCTTTTTCCACCTTTTTCTTTTCTATTTTATATATATATATATATATATATATATATATATATATATATATATAGAAAGAGGGAAAGGAGAAAAGGTTCACTGCGCACTGCCTAACAAATTCTAAATCCTAGCAGAGGAAAGAAAGTTTCTGACAGGCTTGTGAGACACACAGCACAGTTTGCTCTGAAGAAAACGGATCTGACAACACGCTGGTGACGTGTCTATTTAATGGCCACAGGTGCATCTCATGATCTCACCAGCCAAGGCTATAAATTCCGGTCAATGTTCATTGACACACATATTCACAGCTGGTCACAATGCAGGATTGTTCCCAAAAGTGCTTCGCAAAGCGCAGAATCATTAGTGATTCTTTTTTCTTCAGGAATTATCTGTTTTTCATCTGAATTAGCTTTTTTCAATTAATCAGGACTTTTTAATATTGTCACACATGACTTTTCACAAATGTCATTTATTGGCTGCCAAGTATTTCATAACAAGAAAATGAAACTATTTGAATATATTCATAGAACTGTGCAAACATTGAAAAAAGAGATCTCAATGGCTCAAAAGCAACTTTATTTGAGGTCAGATTGCTGTTTGGAGAAATTTATGAGAGCTAAACTGTCATCTACTTGGAGGAATCTGAAGTCAGTACAAAAGTGTGCAAAGTTCATGAAACAGCTCTCAATTGCCTATAACCAAATTTTTTTTACTCAAAAATGTGTTTTTGTCATAATCGGAATTCGCTTTTTTTCAATTAATCGTGACTTTTCACTAATGTCACTCATCGGCTCTCATGCACTGCAGAAGAAATAATTAAGAGTCAAAATGCATTAAGGTATCTGAATTTCAGTATGGAGCAGTGTCAACTTCATAAAAGAGCTCTCAATTGCTGAAAAGAAACTTTTTAGCTTAGAAAGCTGTTTGGAGCTACAATTCCATCAGAATTCACTTTGTTTAACTGAAATATGACATTTCACCAATGTCAGTAGATTGTATGCATTGAAAAAAAAAAGTGAAAATGCATCATTGGAGTAAGTCAGCTTTCATTATGAAGTCTAACCTTTCATTTTTATGTAGAAATCTGAATGTCAGCTCAAATCTAAAAACATCACAAATAATCTCTTAAATTAACTTTTATGTCTCATAGAGGTTTGGAGCCATTTTTCATTTGGAATCCTTTTCCTTCAATGTATCAGGACCTTTCACTAATGTCCATCTTGTCTTTTCACTAATATCAATCATCGGCTCTCATGCACTGCAGAAGAAATAATTAAGAAAAGGAAGAAAATTACATAAAAATGCAGCATTACAACATCTTTGCATGCATTATAAGAGCTAAACAGTCATTTTCCTGGAGGAAAATAAATATCAGCACAAAACTGTACAAACTTAATGAAACAGCGCTCAAAGCCCAAAAACAACCTTTTGGTCAGATTTTTTTTTTTTTTTCAGGAATTATCTGTTTTTCATCGGAATTAGCTTTTTTCAATTGATCAGGACTTTTTACTATTGTCACACATGACTTTTCACTAATATAATTTATTAGCTGCCAAGTATTTAATTCGATATAATAACAATAAAATGCATGAAACTAATTGAATATATGCATAGAACTGTGCAAACATTGAAGAAAATAGATCTCAATGGCTCAAAAGCAACTTTATTTGAGCTCAGTTTGGAGAAATTTTTGAGATCAAACTGTCATCTTCAAGTCCATCCTGGATTAACTGCAGAAGTTCACATAGGTGCAATTGTCCTTGTTAATTGGCTGAAGAAGGCTTTTGTTGGCAATTGTTTATTGTTTATGTCTATGCATTCCATTTCTAGATCGTAGTCCATCAATAGACCGAGGTGATGCAGGCAGAGATCAGGGATGTGAAACGCAGTTCAACCTGGCTGGTAATTTCGGTGAGGTCCATTCTAAATCCAAGGTTCAGACAATGGCATATGAAGTATCCTATGTCTTATGGTTAGAGTTGGCATCAGTTAATCCTCTGAAGCCCATCATAATAGACTGAAGTGATGTTTGGCTGGCACCGGCTGCATTTAGTCATCATCATTCAGCAACACGTAGCAGTGGAGTCCAACACGAATCATGAATGGTGCTGGATCCAGCCGGTTCTGGTGACCTCAGGATAGGAGTCCCGAGGTTGAGACAGGGAAACAAATTAAATAATATAAGCATAGATGCCATTAAATTTATGGCAGAGATATAAATCATGATCAATGTTTCTGGTTTCGGCAGACTAAAGCAGCCTAATTGTGGGTTGGAGGATAAATTAGGTGTATGCCTGGCTAAATAGAGGAGTCTTTAGTCTAGACTTAAACGGAGTTTGTGTGTCGGAGTCCTGAACAGTGTTAGGGAGACTATTCCATAGTTTAGGAGCCAAATATGAAAAGGATCTTCCCCCTTTAGTGGATTTTGATAGTCTAGGATCTATTAACAGGCCAGAATATTTTAATTTAAAAATTAATATGGAATTTAACAGGTAGCCAATGTAATGATGATAAAATGGGGCCAATATGATCATATTTCTTGGTTCTCGTTAGCACTCTGGCTGCTGCATTTTGAACCAATTGAAGTTTATTTATTGATTTTAATAATAGTAATGCATTACAATAATCTAGTCTTGAGGTCATGAACGCATTAATTCGTTTTTCAGCATCAGCAACAGAGAGCATGTGCCGTAATTTAGCAATATTTCTTAGGTGGAAGAATGCTGTTCTACATACATTGGTAATTTTATTTTCAAAGGACAGATTGGTATCAAATATAACACCCAAGTTCTTCGCTGTTGAAGATGATGTAACAGTACATCCATCGAGAGTCTAATTATATTGTAGTGGCTTATTTTTTAGAGTTTTTTGGTCCAATAATTAGTACCTCTGTTTTGTCAGAATTGAGTAGGCCATCCAATCTTTTATTTCATTGATACACGCTGCTAATTTAGAGAATTGTGAAATCTCATCAGGTTTTGAAAAAATATAAAGTTGTGTATCGTCGGCATAGCAGTGGAAACTTATTCCACGATTCCTGATAATATCTCCCAGGGGAAGCATATACATGGAGAAAAGCAGAGGCCCTAAAACTGATCCCTGTGGGGATATTTTACTTTTGTTTGGTTTGACAATTCCTCATTTACATAGACAAAGTGGTAGCGGTCTGCTAAATATGACCTAAACCATGCTAATGCAACTCCACAAATGCCAACATAATTCTCTAGCCTATTCAATAGAATGTCGTGATCTATCATGTCGAATGCAGCACTACAATCTAAAAGCACTAGAAGAGAAATGCAGCCGCGATCAGATGATAAGAGCAAGTCATTTGTAACTCTGATAAGTGCAGTCTCTGTACTGTGAGGCCTAAATCCTGACTAAAATTATTCATATATACCATTTCTCTGTAGTATAAACATATTTGGGAGTATACTTCTTTTTCTAGTATTTATGACATAAACGGGAGATTTGATATTGGTCTATAATTAGCCAATTCTCCAGGATCAAGTTGTGGCTTCTTAATAAGCGGTTTGATGACTGCTATTTTAAAGTTTCTTGGGACATGTCCTAAGCATAGCGAGGAGTTAATAATATTAAGAAGAGGTTCTGATATTACAGGGGATACCTCTTTAAGAGCTTAGTTGGTATAGGATCTAACAAACATGTTGTGGCTTTTGATGTTTTGATAAGTTTTGTTAGCTCTTCATGACCTATGACAGAGAAGGATTGAAGTTGCACGTGAGGAAAATTATTAGACATTGTTTTCTGAGTTGCTATGACAGATGATTGCATAATTTCGATTTTATTTCTGATTATTAAAATTTTATCTGTAAAGAAATTCATGAAGTCATTTCTATTGTGCTGCGACGGAATATCTGGTTCTGTTGAGGCTTTATTCCTAACCAATTTAGCCACAATACTGAATAAACATCTAGGATTGTTGTGGTTATTTTCTATGAGTTTACTAAAATATGCTGACCTGGCAGCTTTTAGTGCCTGTCTGTATCTACAGACACTATCCTTCCATGCACCACAAAATACTTCTAATTTTGTGTTTTTCCACATGCGCTCCATTTTCCGAGCTGCTCTCTTGAGAGCATGAGTGTGATCATTGTACCATGGTGCAGGGCTTATTTTCTTTAATCGAAGTGGGGCGACAATATCAAGAGTGCTAGAGAAGACTGCATTTATATTTTTTGTTATTTCATCTAGTTCTTCTGGGCTTTGGGGTTTATTGAGTGTATGAGATAGATCTGGAAGATTATTAGTGAATTCCATTAATTTATATAGGCTTTTCGTGAACAGAAAGCTCACAGATGACTCTAATTTTAAATCTATAGCTTCTCAAGGGCCCATAAATGTAATTTCTTCTTACCAGTTAACACAAGAAGTGCCAACGTGCAATCTATTTAAAGGCCATCAAATAGGTGGTCCATGGACAGTCATTTTTCATGCCAAATAAAACATTTTAAGACTTGTGGGTGATAAAAATGTGTTCAACGGGAAGCCCTGAGCACCTTGCATGTGGCGTAATCTCAAAACTCCTCCTAATAACAACAAATTATCTGATCAATGTACTGGTGCATTTAGGCCTCATAGGCAGTCTGTCTCATAGGATTCTATGACAGGCAGAGAGATCTATTGAAAGTAATAAAAAATACTTTTTTGCCTCCTAGGCCTTTGTCCTCTTAATATGTCGATAAGGGCCACCCGGTGTGAAATTTAGGGTCCATGGGACCTCTGGGCGCTCTGTCAGGGCGGATCCCATGAGCAACTTATTCCATTAATTTCTATAGGCTTTTCATGTACACCCCTCAGAAAGTTCCAAACTCCAATTTGAAATCTGTAGCTTCACAGGGGCCCCTTAGACAGTGTGCAAAGTTTGAATCTGAGCGAGTTCGTTAAGTGCTTAATTGGCTGACTTGTGAATGAAAAGTGACTGTTCTTTTTTCTTGATTTTTTAAGTACTTTCCAACCCCTGAGGGACATGGCTTTTTAATATGTTGTTTGTAAGGACCCTACGATTAAGTATTTGAAGCACCTAGGTTTTAGCCTCAAATTTAAGGTTATTTTCACCAGGTCACACAGGAACTGCCCACCTGCAACTGATTTGACAGGCTCCACATAGGCTGTCTGTGGATTGAGGTTTTATGCAACAATATGCACTTTTATGAGTTTTAAATTGCATACAAATGTTAAATGGTGTGTTCAGAGTGTTAAACATATGGATTTATTTAAAAGTATGCACCTAAATAATTAATATGTCTTGAAAATGGATTGTCTACAGACCACCCATATGAGGCCCATCAAATAAGTTGTACTTAGGTTACGATAACTAAAAAACAGCAAAAAAAATTCCAAAACAGCATCCCACCTGCAACTTATTTGACAGGCTCTTCATAGGCTGCCCGTTGATAAATGTTTTATGCAACAATATGCACTTTTATGAGTTTTAAATTGCATACATATGTTAAATGGTGTATCCAGATTGTTTTATTTTAAAATATGCACCTAAATAATACATTTGTCTTGAAAACTGATTATCCAGAGACTGAGGCCCATCAGATAAGAGTCCCATCAAAAAAGTCCAAAACAGCATTCCAAATGCAACAGATTTTACAGGCTCCACATAGGCTGTCCCTGGACGTAGGGGGGTGGTAAACCTCTGGGGTCATTGGTGTCACTTAGGTGGTAAGGAGGCATGTGGGGGCCAGTTCCCCTCTGGCTAACATCATGAATATAATGTAAATATTACTTATGTATAGTTAAAGTCATGGTTTAAAATTATTAAACTAAGTAAGTGTTAAGGGTCAGTGTTTAAACATCGATTTTGTTTGAACTGAAGATTAATGTCCAATGACTTTAAAGTTCACATAGATGCAATTGTCCTTGTTAATTGGCTGATTAAGGATTTTGTTGGCAATTGTTAGTCTATGCATTCCATTTCAAGATCGTAGTCCATCAATATACCGAGGTGATGCCGGAAGAGATCAGGGATGTGATCGATTCAGGGATGCCAATCGAAGTCCTTGGAGTGGTGGCCAATCCCAAAAATAGGCAGAGAGGGGGCATCAAAGGGGGTCTGTGGACACTGGGGGATGGCCCCCAAACATTGGGGGCATCAAATAGGTGGCAGGTGGGAAGGATAGGTGGTACTGGCAGGAAGACACCACCCTGTGGAAAGCTGAGGAACTGCAAGAAAACAGGCTTTAGAAAGGAAAACTTTGGCAATTTTTAGCCCCGCCCCCGGGAGCCCCCGACGCTGGAGGACCACTCAAGCCAGGGCGGGAGGCCACCCTGAAGGCCCAGGGGCTATCCTGCGCTTCGGGAAAAATAATCTAGGCGCCGTCGCGCATCATCCACAAAGGTGTGCCCCTGTTGGAAATTTTAAGTGTTCAATTTGAAGTATAAATCCAACACTGGATGAAATCTCCCAGGATAAAAAAAAAAGAAAGAAAAAT
This sequence comes from Xyrauchen texanus, assembly GCF_025860055.1. NCBI lineage: Eukaryota > Metazoa > Chordata > Actinopteri > Cypriniformes > Catostomidae > Xyrauchen > Xyrauchen texanus. The sequence goes on from NC_068304.1 coordinate 1,749,153, forward strand.
AGAGGCTAGAAGCCTGTCCGATGAACAAAGACTGTAACGTTTAGCAGGAGGAGGCAGACGAGGAGTGAGGATCTAAACGAGGGTTTTAATAATCAAAAGTGAAAACAAGACAGACTGGAACAAAGGAAACATCCACGGTGGGAAAACTGAAACCAAAAACATGAAAACATCGGGGGTACATGAACTGGGTGAACAAGGCAAGACAGGCAAGACATCTACAAAACAACGATCGACAAGGAATGGAGGAACAGCAGGGTTTAAATACACAGACATGATAATGACAAAATGACATGCAGGTGAGAACAATGGCAGTGATGAGGGCCAGGAATCATGGGAATTGGAGTTCATGACAGGTGACAAGAGAAACACGGGGCAGACAACAGGGGATCATAACAAAGACGGTCGTGTCATTTTTTCCAGAAATAACTAGTGTTACTCCTACAAAAAAATGCTTCATATCTAAATTGTTCTGACTTTCAATAGACAATATAGGCAACACATGTTAAATAACGTGTATTACCTTGAAATATCGCCTCAGTTCTCAATTTGAAGCAGAAAGGCTAACACTGGATGAAATCTCCCGGGATTTAAAAATAAAATAGTGGCTAGCAGCCTGTCCGATGAACAAAGACGGTCATGTCATTTTTTCCAGAAATAACTAGTGTTAATCCTACAAAAAAATGCTTCATAACTAAATCGTTTTGACTTTCAATAGACAATATAGACATACATGTTAAATAACATTTCTTACCTTGAAAGATCACCTCAGTTTTCAATTTGAAGCAGTAAGTCTAACACTGAATGAAATCTCCTGGGATATCCCCTCTGTCTTATCCCAGGCAAATGAAGGATGACGATGATGACGATATATTTATTATTCTTGCCCAGTAACCCTTGAACCAATATCATATTTAGCTTATATTGTCATGGGTATCTGGCAGTTTTCAGAAATAAAATCGTTGATTGGACTGCGATGACCCTGAGACAGGAACCATGGGAATAATTGTTCACAAATTTGAACGCTCTAATCTGTCCATATAAAACTATATGTTTTAATTAATAAAGTCTGCATCCACATCTCAGTTGTATATATTGAGTGGGGACACACTGTTTGCATTTTGTTTTATGGGATTTGACTGCAAAAGACCTCAACCAACTCATGAACTCATTCTGTACTCAGACTCAGAACTGTTAGGAATCATTCATCAATGGAGCTTGGATGCCCTCTTTTGGACATTTCTTGTAATCGCCAGTCAGAGAATAAACAGATAGTGGATTAGACATGAGTTTTCTTGTATTTTTACATTTCAGTTGATATTTTTACAATATTTTATTTATATGAAATGTAATAAATATGTGTATTAACATTAAACTTAAAAATTTAATTATACCAAATACCTCAAAACATGTAAATATGCACAAAAAGGAATCATGACATTTAATGCATTGCCATGCCAACAGTATTTAAGATATCAAGACACCCTTCAGAATTTAAAATGTGAAATGCCTTGACAATAATCTGTATTTTTTTAAGCAATTCAAGCTAACATAATTGGGATTTTTCAACGTCTGTTAAAAGTGACACACTTCCTTTTGCCAGTTGGTGGCGCTATGACCGTGACCCACAATAGTCACATCAATGTGATCAGCCTGCAAGGACAAACATTTGGCTCAATTTTGATGTTTTTAATTTTCTGCACACAGAAGATATGAGACTTTTTCATATTCCATTTTTTTTTACATTAATTTGTCGCTTTGCCATGGCAACTGTCACGATCCCCTGTTGTCTGCCCCGTGTTTCACTTGTTAATTTGTCATGCACTACAATTCCCAAAATTCCCGGCCTCCCTCACTGCCTGCACCCATTATTGTTCTCACCTGTGTCTCGTTTAGTCATTATTGTGTTTGTGCATTTAAACTCTGCTGTTTCTCCATTCCCCTGTCGATTGTTGATGTTTGTAGATGCCTGGATCGAACGGCAACACCATTCGATATATCAAAAATCCCTTCACAATTTAGCATCGTAAATATCTTGGCATGATGTCACCCACATTTGGTACCTGTAACATTAAATTCTTGGGAGGAGTATTTCACATTCCTCAGCATGCCTTTTTCAAACAATCCAAAATGGCCAACTTCCTTTCGGGCAGAACCTATGACTGTCAGCGGGAATGTTGTCCGGCTTGATGAGATCTATATGTGTACAAAGTTTGGTGACTGTACCTCAAAAGGGATGTGCTTGATAGCCCCCCCAAACATGCCCTATGTTCTAGGTGGCGCCGAAGAGACCCTTCTGCACCCTCCCCTAATGGCCAGCGATGTGTGTGCAAACTTTCAAGAGTTTTCACGCATGTTATGTACCCCAAAAGTACTGAAAACCTTGAAAAGAAAAATTTATCAATAGGGCTCCACACTTTCAGTGCTTGGGCCCTAATAATCCATAGAAGAACAATAGGGCTTTGCACTTTCAGTGCTTGGGCCCTAAATATACGGGCAAGCTGGTACCCCATCACAGTGCTATATAATAAAAATTATTAAAAATCACTACCTTTCAAATTGTCTGTGGTTTTTGTTTGAAATAAGGTGCACTTTTATCAAGAATAGGCATTCATAATTTAAGAATACAAAATTAATCCAAAACTGTGCATTACTTTTGGAGTAATGTATTGATAATGTATTGATGTAGTTTATTAATGATATGGTGAACTGTTCTGACTAATATATGTAGGGCCTCATGTATTCAGATACAAGACAAAGGCAGGCCTAACACAGTCATAAAGCCTGACTGAGGCCCACAAAAACAAAGTCATAAATCTTACTGATAAAAACCGTGCCAAAATCAAACAAAGGGAGTACAAAACAGACTACAGCTCCCAAGAAGCCTTGCTCACTTTACAACTCTGTGAAATTCCAAAGGATTGAACTCTCAACTCCTATTGGATAAGGCACTCAAAAGAACGCACCTCAACTATGATGTCATCAGGAGTACAAATACCGCGAAAATCGTTCTGTACCTCGCTTCCAGTGACTTCGCTCGCTGTGCATAGACGCAGTTTTCACTGCTCTCAGGTGTTGCCTCGTTGCAAAAGGAAGTAACATGCAACTTGAAACTGCGGCCATACAATCTCCATCTCGCTGGACGAGTTGAGATTTCAGTGTGTTCCACCGAACACTTTAACGGATCCGAAGAAAACCGCCGAGCAATCCGCACCTTCATCCGTTTGCCTGCAGAAGTGAAGAAAGAAGGATCCCCTTTCCTCTTCATTCAAGTTAACGTTGCTGATTTCTCTGCCAGCTATCGAGAATCAGCAGCCGACCGCCGACAGAGCGAGATAACGGTCTCCCGTCGGTACTCAAGCCTCAAGGAACCGAGTCGGAGTCGAACGACGGATGAACACACGTTCTACATGCGTCCTCAAGCGATTCAAGTAAGAGGTTAACGTCTGGGCAGAGATAGGATATTTAGGTGTGTTATTCTTGTGGATCAAGTTTATTGTTTGTAGAGTTTATGGACCGCGGAGTCCGCTCATTTGTTGCTAATAATAGTCAAGCTATTGATGTAACAAACTGTTATCACAAAAGAGTTTTCTGTGTTGTAATCCAAATACGTTGGACTGTTGTGTTTTTACGCCATCGCGGATGAGACCGGCAAACTGTTTATCCATAACGGTTGCCTTCTCTCCCACGATCGCGAAACCGGCTTCGGCGCCACCACTTTCTCTCTCTCTCTCTCTCTCTCTCTCTCTCTGTCGTACTAACCACACACACACACACACGTACACACACACACAAGACGTACAAGCGAAAGACATGCTGCACACGGGCAGACGCCATTAACAGGCTTCACTCCGCCCACATTCGCGGCCATACTCTCTGGACGGAAATTTCGCGTGACGAAACACTCCATGAGAGTCACGTCCGCCATTTTGTGCGCGTCACTCCTCTCACTCACACACACACACACACACACACACACACACACAGTCCTCTCATGTGTTATAGGCTTATTTTGGTTACTATATCTATTCATCTTACTGTTTAGTTTGTCGTTGAATGATGGAAGATTATTGACTGCATTGTATTGATTATTAATTGATATTATATTTTTAATAAACTTTGTTATAATTAAAAGAGAAGTATTTTGGTTTGTTTTGCATACACATGTGTTGAGACTGTTATACGGTCTGGTTATTAGTCCCTGATTCCAGGGTGGTGCCCCGTCTACATTAATCCTAGTTAATATTCTATTAATTATTATCTTTGATAATAATTAATATTCTGTTAAATTTGATGATTGTTGATTTAAAGGATTAAAAAAAATCAATGATGTTCTATTGATTTTAATAATTAATGATTATCTATGATAATTATTAATTATTGCTAATAACCAAACCCGCTCCTAAACTGTGAGCCCTACATATATATAATAGTAATGTGTGAGGAAATAATGTTGTGATATGACCTTAGACATGAAAAAGTAAATATACACAACAATGTTAAAGCTAGGCTGTTTCTCTCCATAGACCTCAATGTTAAAGCCAGGCTGTTTCTCCTCATAGACCCCAATGCTAGGCTGTTTCTCTCCATAGACCTCAATGATAAAGCCAGGCAGATTCTCTCCATAGACCTCAATGTTAAAACTGGATCTTGAGTAGTCATATGACACAATAGGTCAAGTTGGCTTCACTGTCGACTTGCAGTGTGAAAGAAGGAAAAATGTGTTGCCAGGTAGCAGATTAAAAGTTGGTGACCATTGCCACAGTGGAACAACAGATCTTCTCAAAAATAAAGAAAACGTGTGCTGAAGCTACAGATCAAATCAAGTCCAGTTATTACACAAAAATAAATCCTGGGAATATCGATGATGATGATAAACCCAGGTTGAAACAAACAGAAATAAACAAAACAATCTGTTTGCAGTCTGCACACTGAACAAAGACAAAATCCAACACAGCGCTAAATGCCTTTATGACAGGAAGAGAAGATGTCAGATGCAAGTGGGTCTACCAGAGTGGGAAGGCAGCTGTCATTTCAGTATTTTGGAAGACAACACACTACAGCAACACACATTCCAACAGCATGTCTCCTTTCCAGTTGCTATCACAAGACAGAGAGACTGAATGTAGAAACAGCACAGTCTAAATAATTTCGCCCGTTGGCGGACTGGGGGCTCAAATGGCCATCCAAACCGGAACTTCCAGTCTGGCCACTTTCTACAGCTGTGGCCAAAATGTTGAGTTTGCAAAGTTTGCTGCTTCAGTATTTTTTAACATGTCTCTATGGTATACTGGAAAGCAATGATAAGCATTTCATAAGTTTGAAAGGCTTTTATTGGCAAAAACATTAAATATATCCAAAGAGTCAATATTTACAGTGTTGACCCTTGTTATACATGCAGAAGAATTGCAGCCACATGATTTGAATCTAGGAAAACCCAACCTCTGCAATCCTGGAATTCTTCAACATCATAAATTAAATGGTCCAGACATCAACAGTCCAAGCAAGGCCCCCTCAGCATGACCTTCTGAACTTCCACACAGAGCTAAAGCAGATTTTTCTTTGAAAGTTTTCCTAAAGACCATCAGATTTGCATGACTCGAATACTAAAACATTTCAGCTTAATCCAGGAACATTTTACACAGTCACAATACTTTACAGATTTAACCTTCCAAAATGTACAGAATCCGTTTAATTCCACAATTTATACAATTCTGACAATTGCTTTGAACTGTGGTAACTTGTATGACTGACAAATTAATGATTATAGACTGATGTAACTCTTTAAAATATGTGTATTGTTTTATCCATGTTGTATAACAAAGGAATAAAACAGTATGATTTGTAACCAGGGATTTTCATGTTTTGTTACATACACGTATAATATTCATGAAAGAATGTCAAATTTGATATGCAAACACTCGCTTGGTTACATAGAGGATGCTGATGACAACGAATATCATGCCTCTTTGCAAGATATAAAAGTTAATGATTAAAACATGCACTATTTTTGAGTGGGAAATTTGTAAGACTCAGAAACAAAGGACCATAAAATCAACTGTCGGAAAAGGACAGCCCAGTTGACCATGTGACTCTGAAAAGTCACTTCTGATTGACGCAGGACACCTTTGGGGATGCGGCCAATTTCAGTTCAAATGTTTCCAAACAGGAAGAACATGCTCTCTTCTCTTTGCTCTTCTCTCCTCTTCTCTTCTCTTCTCTTCTTCTGCTCTGACTCTTCCCTTGTGGTCTTCTCTGGATCTCGTCGGAACCAGATCCATGCCATGTGAGGTTCAAGGAAGCTCGGGTCTCGAAGTCCCGAGGAAGCCTCTCACTCTCCAACGGGATTCGCTGATCCTCCATGAGAAGGACTCGCTTCAAAACCAACCTCATCATTCATACAGACAATAAAATATACGATCTTACAGAGGTCCAAAACATTGACGGAATGAACTTCAAGAACCAAGCAACACAAAGAATGCAAGGAAACACCACAATACGCAAATACATCTCCAATATTGTGCTCAAAGTGCTGGTGTAAATACTTTGGGTTAAATACTTTGGGTAATCCGATAGCAAATAGATGTAGACTCAAAGAAGGATAAATGGTTCTTAGGGCATTGTCAACAGACTCCATAAAGTTATTTTTCACTGTATTGATGATAATTTATTTCACATTCTGTCACTCTTCTCACCAACCTGTCTCATGTATACATGTGTTAGATTAGATTGGTGTTTAGAATAGCAATAAAGTTTGTCTCTATTCATCTTTGAATACAGACAAACTTTATTGCTATTCTAAACATAATTGACTGAGGTATATTTTTATAAATAATCTCACCCCTGATTCTAAAATATTTTGCTTCAAAGCTGTACCTAAATATGTGTGATATTATTTTCAATAAGCCATGAGAATAATATCACTCCAAAAAAAGAATTAATCATAATTCCCATATTAAAGCTAATTCCTTACAGTAGAAATTGTCTTTCATCTTTCATTGAAAGTCTACAATAACCCTAGCACCAAAAGTTAGCGGTTAGCATACAGCAGCCTGTCACAGTTAAATACAGATTGTATGTGAACTTTAAGCAATTTAACCCTTTATCTTCTCAAACTTTAAACACTTCTCTCTCTCATGCATTTTACTCAATTATCTCATAACACAAATTACCATCTCTCAATGGGCAATTGAGTTGAAGTTAATTTAAGCTGAGTTTGGAGAGCTGATTAAAATGGACCTTTTCTTCACAATTCCTTTATTTCCACTTAACAATTTCTTATCTAAGATTAACTACCTGAAAAGAATTAGTCTGAAACAGTGTAAGATTACAGAAAACTTACAACTGCCTCTCATTCTTGTTATTATCTACCACCCATTAATTTCCAGTTTATTTTAATTACTTATTGGCTATTTTAATTTTATTTCACTTGTGTGTTGTGCACTGAGTGATTCTGTTCTATGTGGACGGGCCCCCACTTTAGACATAATTGACTGGCCACACAGATAGGAAAACTTTCCCATTGTGGAAGTTTTAAATTGATAAAATCCCTCCTATAAAATTCTGTTACACAATCACGTTCAACGAGCACCAAGCCTCAATCCCTTATTAAGCATAACGACAGACTATTTATTGGTGGATTTATCTCATTTAGTCTTTTATTTTCCATTACATTTTAGAATCTCTGTCTCCCTCTAACTTTTCTATCCCTACTGTCTACAGTCTAGAGACAAAGCCTGTTGAACCACAGATAATTCTGGTTAAAATATTTGTCATCAGTAAGAGTCATCTTGAAATGTCAAATCATTAACCAAATGTTGTGTGTTATCCCTAGTCTTAACCTCATGCAACTACTTTCTTTGTGTTTATCAACACAATCCAAATTCCGGTATCCAAGCGCAGCCACGTCCGGAAATAAATTGCAGAGAGAAGCACCAGGTAACCGAGTGTGCCTTTGAGGCATCTGTGGTAAGCAGTTCAACTGTACCGCATAAACAGGTGTATGGTGTCAATCCTGCCAGATTGAAAAGAAAGAAACATTTAATTACACTTCACTATTTCTTCACATTCACTGAAAACAACACTTAGCTGATACTTCCCTTCATTTGTGTCCCCACATATTGAAGCCAACATCTAGCAACACCACACTTAGGCCCTTAACCCGGTGTAGGTCTGTGTCAGCTCTTTCTCCCTAGTCTTCCACTACAGTGTCTCAACAGGTAGCTGAAAACTGACCCTACGGCCCACTGGAAAGTCTTGAAGGTGATATTGAGTGACATGCTGGGAAAAGTCACCAACTACCTGGCCCACAACCTCATTGGCCAGATGAATCAGATCAATGCCACCCATCTGTCAAAGGAAGTAAACAACCTAAAGCTGCAGTTCAAAAAGACCCAAAAGGTGCTAACACAATGCCATGTGCCGCATAGACCAGCTAGAAGCTGAAGCCCTAGAACGATGTAAGGTGTCCAAACAACTTGAACAAGTGTCAATGAGAGAAATTGTATGGCCCCTGGAAGCCCTGACAGCTGCCAAGCACAGAAAGCAGCAGGCTAGCACCTGTAAAATAAACTCCAGCACACCGAGGCACAACTGGAAAAGGTCATGTTTGATTTGAAATGGATGAACTTTCGAAACAAGGCCTTGGAAGGCCATCTGGACGCATTCAGAACTGAAATTAAAACTCTTACCCAGCAACTTGACCTCACCAAAGATGAGCTCGACATGGTCAGAGATGAACTGAAACACTCTCATAAGTCAAGGCGACAGTTTTATTTAGTTCAGACATTGCATGTCTTTCTTTAGAGGTAACCATTGCTAAAAAGAACACAATGATTGTAAGCACTTCTTCCCTACTTTTATAGCAACCAGTAAGGATGGCTGGCGCGAAACAGACGTTCCGAAGCTTTGCGAGATCCCGAAGCAAAGATGATTCGAAACACTGATCCGAAGCGTGATTCAAAACACCCACGTCACGTGACAACGGCTAAATGAAGCGTCTAAGTGTTTCATCAGGTGGAGTGCTCCGCCGAATCAGGGTTTCATTGATTGGTCGGTTCGGGAACAAATCACACAATCACACAGTATAAAAGTTTTGTCAACGCATTTTCATATCGTGGGTTTTTGTGAGAGGAGTTTGGTTTTGAGATAGTGGATTTTTGGTGATATAGTGACATTTATAGTGCGATTTGTTTAGTTATATTTAGGATTTAATTTACATTTACACATTGACTTAGAGACACACAGAGTACATATAGTGACACATGAATAGATGCATTGATAGAAATATATATATATATATATATATATATATATATATATATATATAGATTAATAGATAGATACATATATTACAGATACATATAGATTATTAGATAAAATAGATAGATAGATAGATAGATAGATAGATAGATAGATAGATAGATAGATAGATAGATAGAAATGGAGGCTCCACAGAAGAGATGCCGTACATCTGTGGTGTGGGAGCATTTCCATTTGGAAACCCCAAATAAAGTGAGATGTGTGTATTGTGATCGGCAGCTCGCCTACTGCAACAATACATCATCCATGATGCGCCATTTGAGGAGCATTCATCCTGCCATTCTGCAGGGTGCAGAGGATGGTAGTGTTCCCCTGTACCAAGGCCTGCTACTGACACTGCTGGGCCATCTAAGCAAGGTATGCATTGTTTGAAATATAGGCTAATTATAAGTGAAATATAATAACTAAGTGTTGGGCCATTGTTTAGAAAGGCCATGGACTAAGACATGCCTAACATCCCAATCACAACTGCCAATCACTTTAAAAACAAATGTTGTCAATATAATATTATACTTTGTGAATATACATTTTATATGTCTACATATGAGTACCCAATCTACAGCCAAGACATCATTTTGTTTTTTTGTAATTGTTGTATTTCTATAATGCACTTTATCTTTCTCTGCACACTGAGCATAAATATTCATAACATAACTTTGTTTAGGAAGGTTTCCAAATGAACCAGTAGACTACTTTCACGGTAGGCTACTATTTTTCCAATATATTTGTCTGAAAGTATGTTTTATCTTCTCTTTTAAAAGGCAGACAGAGGGAATTGGATGAGGCTCTTCTGAACATGGTGGTGAAGGATCTGCAGCCCTTCACCATCGTGGAGGATGAGGGTTTCAGGGCCTTTGTGAACAAGCTTGATCCAAGCTATGTCCTCCCATCCCGGAAGGTGCTTAAAACAATGGTCAGCGAAAGGTACAACACAACCAAGGAGAAGACAATGGAGGACCTACAAAAGGCGGAATTTGTTAGCCTTACGGCTGACATGTGGTCTTCCATTAATATGGATGGATATCTTGGTGTAACATGCCATTACATAACACCAGAGGCAACAATGGCAACTGTTTTACTGGGTGTAAGGAGGTTTTACCAAACCCACACAGCCCAGCATCTCATGGAGGCTAAAGCCTTGCTAATGGCTGAGTGGGGAATAACCTCCAAAGTTCACTGCATGGTGACTGACAATGCATCCAACATGATCCTAAGTGCCCAGCTACTCAACCTTCGCCATGTCCCATGTTTTGCTCATAATTTGAATTTGATAGTGAAAAAGGCCCTGGATCAAACCCCAGTCATCAATGAAATTCGCCAGAAAGCCAGAAAGATAGTGGGGTTGTTCAGATCCAGCTGCAAAGCAAAGGACAAGCTTGTGGAGATGCAGAGCTTGATGGGCAGACCAAGTCTGAAAATGATACAGGAGGTTGAAACGAGATGGAACAGCACATTCGACATGCTACAACGCTTGTATGAGCAACGTGAGCCAGTGGCTGCTGCACTTGCCAATTTAAACAGTGATACTGCTCCCCTGACAAGTCTTGAGTATGACATTATTCAACAGTCATTGACACTTCTTCAACCATTCAAACTAGCAACAACAGAGATGTCAGAGGAACAGAGAGTGTCTGCTTCAAAGCTCATACCATTGTACAGGATGTTGCAGCACAAGCTTGCACAGAAAAAAGGAAATGCAACGCAGGAATCAACTGTACAATTAGGTAGGACACTATGACCATACGTGTAATTGGCCATAACTCTCATATTGTTGTCATTATTTTAATTAATATGGTTTTCTCTTGTGTTGGCTCATAGGCTCACATCTACAAGAAGGTCTGCACTCCAGATGTGGAGGGTACGAGACTTTTAGAGCCTTGGCACTGGCTACACTGCTGGACCCAAGGTTTAAAAATGTGGCTTTTGGAAATCCTGCCAAAGCCCTGGATGCTGAAAAGCACATCACACTGGAGTGTGCTTCACTGATGCGTTCAAACACAACTCCTGGTGAGTTTCAGTCTATGTTATCTTATGTAATGTAATTCATGAAATTTATACTTCATATGTGTTGTCAGTTTATGATTTGTTACTAATTGCCGTTTTCTTTTAATTCAGAACCACAAATGTCAACATCAGGCCCATCATCAACACCAGTTGAAACACAAGACAGTTTATGGGAACATTTTGACAATCGTATCCGTGAGACCCAGATGATACACAATCCTACAGCTGATGCCACAGTGGAAGTGAAAAATACCTCAGCGATGCGTTTTTGCCCAGAACTCATGATCCTCTAACTTACTGGAAAGAGAGAGCAGTAATCTTTCCTCATTTGTATGTCCTAGCTAAAAAATATCTTTGTATGCCAGCAACAAGTGTCCCTTGTGAGAGAATTTTTTCAAAGGCTGGAGAAATTATCTGTAAAAAAGAAGTAGGCTGAGTCCTTCAACAGCAGAGAAATTAATATTTTTGAATAAAAATCTATAAGAAAGGGAGACATTGTGGCTTGATTTATTTTTATTAATATTCATTTTTCATGACCAAAATCACATTATGCAATGTGAAGAGACTACAGGTTACAAGCTTCATATATTACAAAAATACAATAAAAAAAAAAAAACAACACATTTTTTTATTAGCTCTTTGTAAAGGTTGTTTCAGATCAACACCTGCAAGTGACCACTAGGTGTCACCGTGGAGACGGGTTTCGGATTGATTCGAAGCCTCGAAACAAAATGGCACATTTGCTTCGACTGTTTCATTGCTTCACGAAGCCTCGATCTGCCCATCTCTAGCAACCAGTCTGCTCTTATAATCCAATCAGAATGATAGAGTGAATGCACCTGACTAGTACTCGTTCACACTTTCCCAGGTGCTGCTGATATGATTAGTGAGATGATGTTAGCTGGTCATTTTGTGCCAGGGCCAAAAAAACAGTGAAATTTGGGTTTTTGTGATAAAGTAAATTTTTTTGCAAACACAAAATTTATGTCACTGACAATACTTTTGGCCAAGGCTGTAGTCTTTAGCCTAACATCGGTCAGCCCTGTGCAATGCCACTAGTGGTCAAGAGGGTGAATTACAGTGGTATCACAAGTCAAGTCAAGTGTCAAGTGGTTTTTATTGTCGTTCAACCATATACAGTTAGTACAGTACACAGCGAAACAAGACAACGTTCCTCCAGGACCATGGTGCTACATAAAACAACATAGGACAAACACAGAACCACATGAGACTACACAGACTAAATTATATTTCTACATAATATTTCTACATAAAGTGCATGTGCAAACATGTGCAAAAACAATAGACACAGTAGGAGAAAGTGCAGCACCAACCAGTACACATTTGTAATGAATAGTGCAAAAAAGATGACACTTTCTAAAAATGCCAAATGTAAACATAACATACTATGAAATAGTGTTCTATGGAGATAGCAGTTATTGAGGTAGCAGCCAGGTAAAGTGACAATGAATTAAAGTGCAACTCTGGACATGTGCACAAGTTGGATGGTGTACAGATGTGTGTGTGTGTGTGTGTGTGTGTGTGTGTGTGTGTGTGTGTGTGTGTGTGTGTGTGTGTGTGTGTGTGTGTGTGTGTGTGTGTGTGTCAGTCCAGTCTCTGAGTATTGAGGAGTCTGATGGCTTGGGGGAAGAAGCTGTTACACTGAAGGCCCGAATGCTTTGGTACCTCTTGCCAGATGGGGTGGGGTCTTGTGTGGGGTCATCCACAATGCTATGCGGATGCAGCGTTTTGTGTAAATGTCTTTGATGGAGGGAAGAGAGACCCCGATGATCTTCTCAGCTGTCCTCAATATCCTCTGTAGGGCTTTGCGTTCCGAAAAGGTGCAAGTCCCAAACCAGGCAGTGATGCAGCTGCTCAGGATGCTCTCAATAGTCCCTCTATAGAATGTAGTGAGGATGAGGGGTGGGAGATGTGCTTTTCTCAGCCTTCGAATAAAGTAGAGACGCTGCTGGGCTCTCTTGGTAATAGAGCTGGTGTTGAGGGACCAGGTGATCAGGTGCATTGCTGCACAGTCGTGAGTCAGCAGAGTGAACAGCAGTGGACTGAGCACACAGCCCTGGGGAGCCCCAGTGCTCAGTGTGGTGGTGGTGGTGGTGGAGATGCTGTTCCCATCCGGACTGACTGAGGTCTCTCAGTCAAGAAGTCCAGGATCCAGTTGCAGAGGGAGGTGTCCAGGCCCAGTAGGTTCAGCTTTCCAATCAAGTGATGAGGAATTGTGTTGAATGCTGAGCTGAAGTCTATGAACAGCATTCAAATGTATGAGTCCTTTTTATCTTGGTGGGTGAGAGCCAGATGGAGGGTGGTTGCGATGACGTCGTCTCTTGAAAGGTTTGGACGATACACAAACTGCAGTGGGTCTAGTGATGGGGCAGCTGGGTCTTAATGTGCCAAATGATGAGCCTCTTGAAGCACTTCATGATGATGGGTGTCAGTGTAACGGGACAGTATTCGTTGAGGCAGGACACTGCAGACTTCTTTGGCATGGGGACGATGGTGGTGGCCTTGAAACACATTGGAACACCAGCGCTGCTCAGAGATATGTTGAAGATGTCGGTAAGAACATCTGCCAGCTGGTCTGCACATCCTCTAAGCACTCTGCCAGGAATGTTGTCTGGTCCAGCAGCCTTCCGTGGGTTGACTCTACGTAGAGTTTTCCTCACATCAGCCGTGGTAAGACAGTGCACCTGATTGTTGAGAGGAGGGGTGGTCTTTCTCGCCACCACGTAGTTCTGCACCTCAAACCGAGCGTAGAAGTCGTTCAGCGCATCTGGAAGGGAGGCATCTTTGTCACAGGCAACTGACGTTGTTCTGTAGTTAGTGATGGCCTGGATGCCCTGCCACATGCGCCGCATGTCGCCGCTGTTCTGGAAGTGACTGTGGATTCTCTGGGCATGTGCACGCTTTGCCTCTCTGATGGCCCGGGACAGTTTTGCCCTCGCTGTTCTTAGGGCCGCCTTGTCGCCTGCTCTGAATGCGGAGTCTCGGGTCCTCAGCAGCGCATGCACCTCCGCAGTCATCCACAGCTTCTGGTTGGGGCGTGTGGTGATGGTCTTGGAGAAAGTGACATAATAAATGCACTTGCTGATGTAGCAGATCTCTGATGCTGTGTGTTCCTCAAAGTTGGTAGAGTCACCATATGTTGCAGACTCCCTGAACATGTGCCAGTCAGTACACTCAAAACAGTGCTGAAGAGCAGAGATGGCCAGGTTTTCACCTGCTTCTGAAGCGGTTTTGCGCACCTGATGAGCAGTCTATATGCTGGGATTAACATAACAGAGATGTGGTCTGAATAGCCGAGGTGGGGCTGGGGCTCCGCCCGATACATGCCTGGGATGTTTGTGTAAATAAGATAAAGCGTGTTCGCCCCTCCTGTTGCAAAGTCCACATACTGATGGAATTTAGGGAGCACTGTCTTGAGATTCGCATGGTTGAAATCTCTATTCTACATTAATAGCCCCATACAGTTCACAGAGCGCTTCCTTAGCATTGGCGCTGGGGGTAATGTAAACTCTGGTTATAATGACAGTGGTGAATTCCCGTGGTAAATAAAAAGGTCTGCATCTAACAGTCACAAGCTCCACCAGCGATGAGCAGTAGCTAGAAACTCAAGCCACCACCGTTAGTCTTACCACACAGAGCTGCATTTCTGTCGGCACGAAACGAGGCGAGCCCGTCTAGCTGAATGGCAGCATCCTGAACACTGAGCCACGTCTCCGTGAAAACAAAGATGCAGCAGTCTCTAAACTCATGCTGCGTTGTCTGCTGGAGTCGGATGTTGTCCAGTTTTTTGTCCAGGGAGCAAACATTTGAGAGCAGGATAGACAGGAGAGCCAGGCGGCTAGGGTTTGTTTTTAGCCTAGCATGGACCCCCGCCCTCTAGCCGCGCTTCCGCTTCATCGCACACCGCTTACAACGTCCTCTCCCCTGGCTACCGGCATCAGGTGACGCCGAGGACTTGGAGGCCTGGTCTCCACAGCAAGCCGAGGTCACGTAGCTTCTCCTGCAGATCAGCTTGGTTGTTGCATGAGTCTTATATTTTAGCAGTGTCTGGTGATGGTAAACACGAATACTGGTTGCTCCGATGTCCATGTGCAATAAAAAGTCGGGCTAAGTATAAAAATAGCACCATTTTGGATCCGGAGTGGCCCCTGCGTGCTACCACGCCGCCATCTTGGATCTACACATTAGATTTGGATCTACAGGGGTTAACAGTAGTGGGTTCACTTCAGACAACATAGATAGTCACCCGTAGGCAGGTTGAAAATAGTATTTTCTCATTACATTTTTTTTCTTTTTACCTTTGTTAAATGACTTGACTTCTCATGTTGTAAGTTACAAACCTGTATTAAGAGGGTTCCATGGCAATTCGCCCCAGTCAATTCATCCCATGGAAATATGTCCCTGACAACTGGTCTGGGTTAAAATGAGTCTCACAACAATTGGCTCTGGTGCAAATGAGTAATTACTTGTAAACGGGGTGTGGTGGGGAAACCCCGGGTGTGTGTTTGGTGTTTCTTTCTCCTGTCACTGTTGCTCTCTCTCTCTTTCTGAAGCGTATGGTGATAACTGTGTCAGGTCTCTTTACCTCTCCGCTGTCCATGATCAGCCAACTTTGTGTAGCACGCTGGTCTGAGTTCTTGGAATTTACGCCACTACAACACATATCATTAATGTAGCCTATGTGTGTGCATTTGTGTTGTTGTTATTAACAGTTTACCTGGACAAGTTCCTTAACAAAATTTTCAAAATGTGATCTTTAATAAGTGGCTGCAATAATTTTTCACTGTTCATTGGACCTGTAGAACAAACATGTTCTTAGATCTTTTAGAACTTACATCAAAACCAAAATATGAACACCTAATTGGAACTTAAATAAATATAACATTGAATATATTGATTGTATACGATTCAGTGGTTTTTTATGTGTTTCATAATTTGAGCATTTGTCATGAGTCATGAATGAAGAACTGACACATTTCTTTCTTCTTTTTTGCACTTTCTTTGTAGGATACTAGTGTATCCCTCCGAAATATTCCAACACAGTGCTGCCTGTGTTTCTCCTAATGTTCCAACACAGTGCCTGTATTAAAATGAACACAAAATGTGTTGTCCTTAAATTTTCCTCACATCCACTAAATGTTGGTAAATTACCTGAAATACTGTGTGTCAAGGGAAACCAATACTGGAAGGCATGATCACTCTAACTCAAAGGACTAATAGACAGACCGGGTATGGAACCCAGGGCCTGGAGCTGTCAGGCAGCAGCACTAACCCCAGTGCCACCCTAGTCACCCTATTGCAACCCTAGTTTATTTTATTCTAATGAGAAATGACTGCCCTTTTCACCCTTTTGGCCTGGCTTCCTCTTATGGAAAATAATCATTAGTGCAGACTGACAGAATTTTTTGTATTGTTTCTGGTAGAGTTACAGTTTATTTTCTTCTTGAATAATTACAGAATTTTACATTTGACTCCACTTGAAATAATTGTCCCAGTTCGGCCTCTTCGGCGACATCGTCAAGGACTTTACCCAGCAGTTTTTCGGTGGTGAAGAAACCGACGGAGGCGGAAACTCAATGTGATAGCGGACGTTCTGTCAAGACAACGCTTGCCCAGCGGAGAGTGGAGGCTTCAACCCCAGTCGGTCTAGCTGATTTGGGAATGATTCAGCAGAGCACAGGTATACCTGTTTGCCTCCTGAGAGACCTCCCATTGCCTGCTTTTGTACGCCCGAACAGAGGCTCCCCTTGGGGCAGATGCACTGGCACACAGCTGGCCCGTGGGGATACGCAAGTACGCATTCCCCCCAGTGAGCCTTCTTGCACATGTGCTGTGCAAGGTCAGGGAGGACAAGGGACAATTCACACTAGTGGCTCCCTATTGGCCCACCCGGGCCTGGTTCTCGGACCTCGTACTCCTCGCGACAGCTCCTCCCTGTCAAATTCCCCTGATGAAGGACCTTCTTTCTCAGGGGCAGGGCACGCTCTGGCATCTGCATCCAGACCTCTGGAAACTCCATGTCTGGTCCCTGGACAGGACGCGGAAGATCTAGCTGGTCTAACACCTACCGTCGTAGACACGATCAACCAAGCCAGAGCCTCTTAAACCAGGCAGGTCTACACCCTGAAGTGGTGCTTGTTCGCAGATTGGTGTTCTTCCAGGGCTGAAGACCCACAGAGGTGCGCAGTTAGGTCAGTGCTCTTATTCTTGCAAGAGAAGCTGGAGGGGAGGCTGTCCCCTTCCACCCTAAAGGTGGAGCCGCTATCACAGCTCACCAAACCGCAGTAGACAGCAAGTCCCTTGGTAAGCACAACTTAATCATCAGGTTTCTAAGAGGTGCCCGGAGATTAAATCCCTCCCGGCCAAGCCTGTTCCCCTCCTGGGATCTTTCAGTAGTCCTCGCAGGCCTCCAGAGACCTCCCTTCGAGCCGCTAGAATCAGTAGACTCAGGGCCCTCTCTCTTAAGACTGCCCTACTGATCGCGCTCGCTTCCATCAAGAGGGTCGGGGACCTGCAAGCGTTCTCTGTTAGCGAAACTTGCCTGGAGTTCGGTCCGACAGACACTCATGTGATCCTAAGACCATGACCGGGCCATGTGCCCAAGGTTCCTACCACGCCCTTCAGAGACCAGGTAGTGAACCTGCAAGCGCTGCCCCGGGAGGAGGCAGACCCAGCCCCTTCATTGCTGTGTCCGGTACGTGCTTTGTGTACCTATCTGGACTGCACGCAGAGCTTTAGAAGTTCTGAGCAGCTCTTTGTATGCTTTGGGGGACAGCGGAAAGGAAATGCTGTCTCCAAACAGAGGCTTTCCCACTGGGTAGCAGACGCCATTTCATTGGCCTATCACACCCAGGCCGTGCCCCCCCCCCCCCTTGCGGGTCAGAGCTCACTCAACAAGGAGTGTTGCGTCCTCATGGGCACTGGCCAGGGGTACCTTCCTGGCAGACATTTGTAGAGCAGCGGGTTGGAAAACACCCAACACCTTTACGAGATATTACAATCTCAGGGTTGAGTCAGTTTCATCCCGTGTTTTTTGAGGTCCGAGCCAGTAGAACTCGGTAACACACTGATGGGCTGGCCGGGTGAATCACTTGCATTTAGCGCCCTTTCCCTTGGTTGAGGTAAAATTGTGCGTCTTTTTTCCCAGGAGATTCCACTTCTCGAATCACTGGTCGATTCCTCCCTAGCCCTCATGGGTTCAGCGGAGGAACTTGCCGACCCAATCCACTGTGGGTACTCAATCTACCCTGTACTGGAATAGGTGCTCCACAGGGTGAGGGACTCCTACTCAGACTCCCCCTGTGTGTATTCTCCGTGATACGGTCCCCTAACGAAGCGGACCCGCATATTCCTTAGGCAGTTCCGCCTGCCCTCCGGTCGCTGTGTTGTAGCAACTCCCCCTCGCTAAGGCTAATGATGGTACATTTACCACCGCACCACTCCCACGCGTCGCCTAAAATCACATGTGATGTATTCACCACTTTACCTCCCTGCCAGGTAGGTGTGGTCTCCGCAGGGTCTTTTCCCCCTGAAAGACTAGGAAATTGGGTAAGACCCCCTTCCCTCAATGCATGTAAGGGCCCCGGCCGTCTATTGCTCTGTGCGAGAAACATAGAGAGAAAAGAGGCCCGGCCAGGCTTGGCCCGTTCCCAGGTTGGCAAGCGTTGCCTTGTTCCCCTGTCTAGGGTAACCAGAAGGACTCCGATGACTATTTTGGGGCACTGGGGAAGGGTATGTGCAGTCTGATACAGCCTGTCGTTTGGCACGTAAAAACACCTGCCCGCTCCTGTTTCAGCAGAACATGTACACGGCTCAGCACATGGCGTGATTTAAATTGGACCCCTAGTGTCGTTTCTCTGACACAAAGTCGAAGAGGGCGACAGACAAGGATCGTCTAGGTTACGGATGTAACCTCCGTTCCCTGATGGAGGGAACGAGACGTTGTGTCTTCCCGGCCACGTCGCTGAGCCGAACCACTGTAGTGGCCAGAATCATTTCCGGCTCCTCAGAAAAATCCTGAATGAACTGTGGTATTTCCTCACCTTTATACCCGTATGTCCGGGGGCGGGGTATGCAAATACTGGCTGCCAACTTCTCATTGGCCTTTTTTCATAGATCAGAGGTATATTCGGTGCTCAAGAGAGACCCATAGTGTCACTTCTCCGACACAACGTCTCGTTCCCTCCATCAGGGAACGGAGGTTACATCCGTAACCTAGACGATAGTGCTGGTCTTGTGATCAGTTGAGTTATTAAATTAGCATTAGACACTAGAAATGTGGATCCTTTCGGAATGGACATTTATCATCTTTCGAGTTTTCATAAATCAACAACTATACCTCCATTGTGTTTACTTTTCTTTCTAAACAGTTGAGGGTTTTAATAATTTGAAATCCAATTGTCTGATGACCAGTCCGAAAAAAAATTAGCTGGCAATACACAGCAATGTGTATTGCACTTTAATGAAAAAGGGTTGCAGTCCCACAAACAATCAACATGGTACAAAACACACACGATCACAGGTCCAAAGTGAGTGCTCTCAGTGCTTGTGATGAAGTACAATACATTACGTGCTATTGGTGAAAACAAGTGCTGTGGTGATCCGACTTTGTGCTGGCCCCAGGCGACAGCTCGGGATTTGTTTAGCTGTCTCGTGCTATTTAACGAAACAAACGCATACAGTTACTAAACAGAAAACCCCAATAAAACACACACAAACTCTTTATTTTATTTTGGGGATATCTCCCGGTCCTTCCCGTCTCCTTGTATCTCTGAAACCCAAGCAAAGGAAAAGATTTATTTTCCATCCCCTTTTAATGCGTTTATGCATGATCCCTTGGTAACCGATTACAGCTTAATTCTATTGCTTACAGCTGCTACCTCATTTACCTTCCAGATCAATAGGTTCCAGGCTGACTGACCTCCCAACCCAGGGAATAAACTGTCAGACCAACCTGTCCAAAGCCTTTCTCTTTTGCTTCTTAGTACCATCACAAGTCGAGAGGGAGATTTACAACCAGAACTCATTATATTTCTGTCACATGGACTTCATTAACTGGCCACCTTTTCAATAGATGCTTCCCACAGGATTGTTTTTTCTTCCTATTCACAAATTTATGGAAATATTTATCCATAAAAATGAAGATTTTGTTTGAACAGAAACATTTTTGCATGTGTACACTTAAAAAGAATGACTTGTTGCAGTGTGAGACACTGGGAGAAGGGTATAAGAGAGTGCTAGTGAGAGCCCCCCCCCTTCCTAGAACCTGGTTGTTGTCTTTCCTCCTGAACTTTCGTTTCGACAGGATATTTTTGCAGAATCAGCTTGTGTGAGGAAATGACTCAGTACAGACATTAACTGTAAAACCTTACCACTCCTTTTTCCAAGTAATTATATTTCAGAAGTTACACCTCCAACACACTGAGTTAACCCTTTATAGCCTTGCTGTATAACTTCCTTCTTGTCTTTGTGTTAATTTTAACTTTTAAACTGAGTTCCATTGTACAGTATGATTTACAGGATTAGCAACATCTTAGTAGTCATCAAACAATTTGCCATTATCAGAAAATTGCCAATAGGGAAAAAGCTACACACATATATATATATATATAGTGCTTTGAAAATGTATTTGCCCCCTGTCTTTTTTACATTTTATTTGGTCAGATTCATTTGTGGGTTAGTGTTATGGTTAGTAAATTAGTAAATAATTAGTTAGTCTGAGAGGAAAAAATTAGTTAGTCTGAGAGGAAAAAATGACACCAACGTTTGGTGCTTCTTTCATTTGTTTGGTGTGCAAGGTAATCAAACATGCAATCTTAAGGTGTGAAGATTAACTGAGGAAGGGTACGTCAGCCTGTCGTTTGGCACGTAAAAACACCTGCCCGCTCCTGTGTCAGCAGAACACGTACACGGCTCAGGGCATGCCGTGATTTATATTGGACCCCTAGTGTCGCTTCTCCGACACAACTTCGAAGAGGGCGACAGACGGGGAACGTGGTGGCGTAGTGGCTAAAGCACAGGGCTGTTAATCAGAAGGTCGTTGGTTCGAACCCCACGGCCACCACCATTGTGCCCTTAACACTTAACTCCAGGTTGTTCTGGGGGGATTGTCCCTGTAATAATTGCACTGTAAGTCGCTTTGGATAAAAGCATCTGCCAAATGCATAAATGTAAATGTAAATGTAAATGTAAAATGGAACGTCTAGGTTAGGTCTTCCCGGCCACGCCGCTGTAGTGGCCATAACCATTTCCGTCTCCTCAGAAAAATCCTGAATGAACTCTAGTATTTCCTCGCCTTTATACCCGTATGTCCGGGGGCTGGGTATGCAAATACTGGCTGCCAACTTCTCATTGGCCTTTTTTCATAGATCAGAGGTATATTCGGTGCTCAAGAGAGACCCCTAGTGTCGCTTCTCCGACACAACGTCTCGTTCCCTCCATCAGGGAACAGAGGTTACATCCATAACCTAGACGATAGTGCTGGTCTTGTGATCAGTTGAGTTATTAAATTAGCATTAGACACTAGAAATGTGGATCCTTTCGGAATGGACATTCTCTATCATCTTTCGAATTTTCATAAATCAACAACTATACCTCCATTGTGTTTACTTTTCTTTCTACACAGTCAAAGAAGGTCTTTGCCCAAAATGTTCAGAAATAAATAGTTTTTAATAATTTAATGACTCTGTGTGCTTTTAATGAACGTATTCTTTTCTATTATTTATTCTACAGTTATGTACACTGCAGTTCAACTTTCTCTGAAAAAATATATTGTGATTGTATCCCTTTGTAAAAGCAGATAATGCAGATAAACAGGAAAGTTCTAATCTAATTTCAAGAAACTGAGGTATACTCCCAACTTCTGTATGGACAAAACAACTTGACATGTTGAGGGTTGTGGCATTCACTTACATTGTGTTGCTATGCAGATATAACCATATATAGAGTTGTTGTCTTCATTTATATAATTGTTTTTCAGTTATATTCTTTACTTGTCTTGCACATACAGCACCAAGTACTTGTACTTTTCTATCTTTTTTACATGCAGTCCATTTGAGAAGGATGAATAAAAAAAAAGCAATCATCCTTTGGTTATACATGAAGGGGACGATTCCAGGATAGGGGCTTGTGGGAAGGGTAGCCAGAGTGACGAAACGTCTAGGTTACGTATGTAACCTCCGTTCCCCGATGGAAGGAACGAGACGTTTTGTCGGAGAAGCGACACTAGGGGTCTCTCGAGCGCCGATATATACCTCTGTTCTATGAAAAAATGCCAATGTGAAGTTTGCGGACGGTATTTGCATATCCCGCCCCTGGACACACGGGCATTTAAGCGGGGCGAATACGGGAGTTCATTCAGGATTTTTCTGAGGAGCCGGAAATGGTCCGGCCACAACAGTGGCTCGGCTCAGCGACGTTGCGGGGAAGACACAACATCTCATTCCCTCCATCGGGGAACGGAGGTTACATACGTAACCTAGACGTTCCCCTTCTGTCGCTCTCTCCACGTTGTGTCGGAGAAGCGACACTAGGGGTCCCACTTCAATCATGCCCTGAGCTGTATCAGGCTGCATGTACCCTTCCCCAATGCCCCATTAAAGTCATCAGAATCCTTCTGGTTACTCTAGTGAGGGGAACAAGGTGATGCTTGCCAACCTGGGAACAGGCCAATCCTGGCTGGGCCTCTTTTCTCTCTATGTTTCTTGCATAGAGCAACTACAGCCAGGGCCCTTACATGCATTAAGGGAAGGGGGTCTTACCCCGTTTCCTATTCTTTCAGGGGGAGAAGACCCTGCGGAGACCACACCTACCCTGCAGGGGAGGCAAAGAGTGGTGAATACATCACATGGCCGCTTGGGTCCTATGTGGGAAAGTTGGCGCGGTGGTAGATCCAGCCTCGCGGCGACCGAGGCAGCTGGAACTGCCTAAGGGAGACACGGGAGTCCGCTCGTGAGGGGACAGTACCGTGGAATTACACACAGGGGGAGTCCGAACAGGAGGCCTTAACCTGTGGAGCACCTATTCCAGTACAGGGTAGATTGAGTACCAATAGTGGCTTGGGTAGGCGAGTTCCTCCGCTGAACTGCAGACCCAAAAGGGCTAGGGAGGAATCAACCAGGGATCTGAAAGCTGGGCTCTCCTGGGAACAAAGGCGCACTATTTTACTTCGGCTGAGGGAAAGGGCGCTAGGCGCAAGCGATTCACCCGGCCAGATTGTCAGCGTGTTACCGAGGTCTACGGGCTCGGACCTGAGAGAACACGGGACGATACTGACTCAATTTGGAGATTGTAGAATCTCACGAAAGTGTTAGGTGTTGCCCACCCTGCTGCTCTGCAGATGTCTGCTAGGGAGGTGCCATTGTCCCCCGAAGCAGACAAAGAGCTGCTCAGAACGTCTAGAACTGCGTGCAGTCCAGATAGATAGGCAAAGCACGTACTGGACACAGCAACGAAAGGGCTGGGTCTGCCTCCTCCCGGGGCAGCGCTTGCAGGTTCACCACCTGATCCTGAAGGGTGTGGTAGAAACCTTGGGCATGTATCCCGGTCGTGGTCTTAGGATCACGTATGTTTCTGCCGGACCGAACTCCAGGCAAGTGTCGCTGACAGAGAACGTTTGCAGGTCCCCGACCCTCTTGATGGAGGCGAGCGTGATCAGCAGAGCCGTTTTGAGAGAGAGGGCCCTGAGTCCAGCTGAATCTAGCGGCTCGAAGGGGGGGGTCTCCGGAGGCCCGTGAGGACCACCGAGAGATCCCAAGAGGGGAACAGGCTTGGCCGGGAGGGACCTCCGGGTGCCTTTTAGGAACCTGATAATTAAGTCATGCTTACCCAGAGACTTGTCGTCTATTGTGTCGTGGTGAGCCGCGACGGTGGCGACATACACCTTGAGGGTGCCCTCCAGCCTCTCCTGTAGGAACACAAGTAGAAGGGGCTCTGGCTGCGCACCTCTGTGGGTCTTCAGCCCGGGAAGAACACCAATTTGCGAACAGGCACCACTTTAGGGCGTAAAGATGCCTGGTAGAAGGGGCTCTGGCTTGGTTGATTGTGTCTAGACGTTCCGCATCCTGTCAAGGGCCAGACGTGGAGGTTCCAGAGGTCTGGGTGCGGGTGCCAGAGCGTGCCCTGTCCCTGAGAAAGAAGGTCCTTCCTCAGGGAAATTTGCCATGGAGGGGCTGTCGCGAGAAGCGTGAGATCTGAGAACCAAGTCCGAGTGGGCCAAGGTGACATGCTCCTCGTCCTCCCTGACCTTGCACAGCACCTGTGCAAGAAGGCTCACTGGGGAAAATGCATATTTGTGCAGCCCCGTAGGCCAGCTGTGTGCCAATGCGTCTGCCCCAAGGGCAGCCTCTTTTCGGGCATACCAGAGCAGGCAGTGGGAGGTTTCTTGGGAGGCAAACAGGACTGCCTGGGCCTTGCCGAACCGTTCCCAGATCAGCTGGGCCGACTGGGGGTGGAGCCTCCACTCCCCACTGGGCAAGCATTGTCATGACAGCACGTCCGCTATCACATTGAGGTTGCAGGGGATGTGAGTGGCACGCAGCGACTTGAGTCATCTCGAATTAACAGGAGAAACTTCCTCAGGGCAAAGAAAACAGCCAACAACTCTAGGCAGTTGATGTGCCAGCGCAGCTGGGCCCCGTTCCAACGGCCCGCGGCTGCGTGCCCATTGCACACGGCGCCCCAACCTGATTTGGAGGCGTCGGTCGTGACCAGGACGCATCGGGACACCTGCTGCAAGGGTACTCCTGCCCGTAGAAAGCAGAGGTCTGTCCAGGGTTTGAAGGTTTGGCAGCAGGCGGTGGTGATTCTCACAGATGCGGAGGATGCCATATGCCCCAGGAGCCTTTGGAAACATTAAAGAGACCGATGTGCCTGGCTTGAAGGAAGTGAGGCATTTCAGCACCGACTGTGCACGCTCGTTGGAGAGACGTGCTGACATTGAGACTGAGTCTAACTCTATGCTGAGAAAAGTGATGCTCTGAACCGGGGCGAGCTTACTCTTTTCCCAGTTGACCTGAAGCCCCAAACGGCTGAGCACCTGGTCTCTGTGCGCGCATAGTAACTCTCGCGAGAGGGCCAGGATGAGCCAATCATCGAGGTAATTGAGTATGCGTATGCCGGCTTCTCGGAGCGGGGCAAGGGCTGCCTCTGAGACTTTAGTGAAGATGCGAGGGGACAGAGACAGGCCGAAGGGGAGGACTTTGTTAAGACGGTCGAACGCGAACGGTAGAAAGGGTCGGTGTCGTGGCAGGATTGAGACGTGAAAGTACACGTCCTTCAGGTCTACTGCTGCGAACCAATCTAGATGCCGGACGCCAGACAGAATTTGGGGAACGGAGTGGTCTTACCAGCTCCAGAGCTACCATCTCGGTCTCTGGGTCGGTCATCTCAGGAGCGCCTGGGAGCCTTCCGGGGGGTCCGTGAGACGAGGGGCGTCCAACTTCTGCGGGGAGCTCGACGCTGGGGCTAAGAGCTGGGCCCACTCTCTTTTGTTAGTTGAGGCGGAGCACCACTTTCTTTCTTTCTTGAAAGCGGCAGGAGGACGCCCTCGGCGAGCAGACAGGGCATGGCCCCTGGTGGCAGGTTTGCGGCAGGACAAGATGTGTGAAATAGACTCCGTCTGTTTCTTCACCACTGAGGACTGCTGGGCGGAGTCGTCAAGTGGTGTCGCCGAATGGACGGATCTGGGAGACGGGAGCGTTTTGAGAAAGTGTGCTATGTCTGCCTCCTGTAGTGCAACCAGGTCCTGTCCATGTGTTGCATTTCTGGACCACGGGGGTGGCCATCGCCTGTTCGAGTGCAGTTCCTGTGGCAAGTCAAGAACAGGACTACCCAATTGCAGATTTTGAAATGCCTCGGCCTGGTGGACTTGCAGGAGGGGGCCATGGTGTGTAGGGGGAGCGGTCTGGGACCGTTCTACCACTGAGGGTAGCGAGAGCGGAGGACCGAGGAACCGGCTGTGGCTGTGAGTGGCGCACATGCCCGCAGAACCAATTAAGCCCGGGGAAGCATAGCAGGTCCGAGGGGGTTCACCCGGCGAAACGGAGCCCGTCATTGTCCCCAGATCGTCTTCATCACCCGCGGCGCCTGCCTCAATCCCGTAGGAAGGAGGCGAGGCGCGGGGGGGTGGCTGAAGTGGCTTTCTCTCACTACAAGAAGGGCTGTAGAAACGCTTCTTCGTTTCGGTTGGAGGGACAGGCCCTATCGCGTCTTTGCTTTTTTAGTAAAAGAGAGGCGATTTCCTCACGCAGGGACTTGGCATGTTCGCCATATACTGCGGGAAAAATGGACGCCCGCGAAGGGGGGCGAAGGCCTGGCAAACTGAATTGCGTAACCGAGTCGAATGGTCCGGTGCACCCAGCGTGACGGGTTGGGCAGTGAAAGCCACGCCTCTAAACTCCGTGCTAGGGGCACCAAGGGGACGAGTATTTTGGACGTACCCGGAGGCGAGGCGCGGGGGGCAGCTTAAGTGGCTTTCTCTCACTACAAGAAAAATCCGCGACCGCAATGCTGTCATGGCTATGTTCTCGTACTGAAAACATAGACCATTCATAAAAACGCTGCCTGCGTGTGATCGCAACCCAGGTACGCAAGGCAGTTTTTATGAGCGTCAGAGGTGGGGAGAAATCAACCGCATCCAGAAACTACACAGGGGCTGAAAAAACGTCTTTAAAACGTTCAACACCGCTGTGTTTTGCTCTTTTTAGAGCAAAATTTGTCTTTTAGAATAACTCTTTCGAGTTGTCTGCACTGTCGAAGCGCCCAGGGGCAACAAATGCACAGCCGTGCAAGGAAGGAGAAAGCTGCTGTTATGCACTGTCAGATCCAACAGCATGCAGAGCGTCAGAGGATTAAACAGGAACTGGCGTGTGACTCGCAGCAGACTGCATGCATGACCATCGGCTCCGAAGAAATTTTCTGAATGAACTCCTGTATTCGCCCCGCTTAAATGCCCGTACGGATATGCAAATACCGTCTGCCAACTTCTCATTGGCCTTTTTTCATAGAACAGAGGTATATATCGGCGCTCGAGAGACCCCTAGTGTCGCTTCTCCGACACAACGTGGAGAGAGTGACAGAAGGGGAACTCAGAGACTGGAATGGAGAAATTATAACAACTAACAACTTGTTCCTCTCATTTTTAAACTTTATTATGTTTTATGTTCTTAAGTACAACACAAAAAAAGACACATGTGAATGGATGATTACAGGGGAAACGCAATGGCAATGGTTGATGAAATGGAAGTCCAGCAAAGTAACAAAAGAACAAAACCAAAAATAACACCAAAGTATCAAAATAAAGCTGAAAAAAAAAACAGCCAACAGAAAAGGAATTAATCTCTCCAACGAACAAGGAAATCCTGAAGAGAGTCCAGTATTGATGGTGAAATCCAGCGCCTCCAGCAGCTCTGCTAATTCGTTGCGATCCATCCCTGTCTGACACCACATGTGGTAAAGTGGTAATTAGTAGCAGGTGTATAGCAGGTGCAGTGCAGATGCAGTAATTCCAAATAACAAACAGACAACAAAGTAAGGATGAAATGAGGGTTTTAATAATTTGAAATCCAATTGTCTGATGACCAGTCCGAAAAAAAATTAGCTGGCAATACACAGCAATTTGTATTGCACTTTAATGAAAAAGGGTTGCAGTCCCACAAACAATCAACATGGTACAAAACACACACGATCACAGGTCCAAAGTGAGTGCTCTCAGCGCTTGTGATGAAGTACAATACATTACGTGCTATGGGTGAAAACAAGTGCTGTGGTGATCCGACTTTGTGCTGGCCCCAGGGGACAGCTCTGGATTTGTTTAGCTGTCTCATGCTATTTAACGAAACAAACACATACAGTTACTAAACAGAAAACCCCACTAAAACACACACAAACACTTTATTTTATTTTGGGGATATCTCCCGGTCCTTCCCGTCTCCTTGTATCTCTGAAACCTAAGCAAAGGAAAAGATTTATAATTTTTCATCCTTCTTTAATGCTTTTATGCATGATCCCTTGGTAACCGATTACAGCTTAATTCTATTGCTTACAGCTGCTACCTCATTTACCTTCCAGATCAATAGGTTCCAGGCTGACTGACCTCCCAACCCAGGGAATAAACTGTCAGACCAACCTGTCCAAAGCCTTTCCCTTTTGCTACTTAGTACCATCACAGGTCGAGAGGAAGATTTACAACCAGAACTCATTATATTTCTGTCACATGGACTTTATTAACTGGCCACCTTTTCAATAGATGCTTCCCACAAGATTATTTTTTCTTCCTATTCACAAATTTATGGAAATATTTATCCATAAAAGTGAAGATTTTGTTTGAACAGAAACATTTTTGCATGTGTACACTTAAAAAGAATGACTTGTTGCAGTGTGAGACACTGGGAGAAGGGTATAAGAGAGTGCTAGTGAGAGTGGAAAAAAAGTTGTTGAAACTGAAGCGCAGCTGGGTCATGCAGCAAGACAATGATCCAAAACACACAAGCAAGTCTACATCAGAATGGTTGAATGTAAGTTTTGTAATGGCCTAGTCAAAGTCCAGACCTAAACCCCATTGAGATGCTGTGGCAGGACATGAAACGAGCAGTTCAGGCTCAAAAACCCACAAATGTCACCGAGTTGAAGGAGTTCTCTATGGAGGAGTGGTACAAAATTCCTCCAAGTCGCTGTGAGAGACTAATTAATAAATACAAGAAGTGTTTGGTTGCAGTTATTGCTGCTAAAGGTGGCTTAACCAGTTATTAAGTCTTAGTGGATGATCACTTTTTCACACAGGGGCATTGGGTCTTGCATATCTTTCTTTAATGAATAAATGAAATATGTATAAAATTTGTGTTATTTGTTCATTCAGGGTACCTGTTTTTTGGTTGAAGATCTGATAAAATTCAGTTTCAAAAATATGCATAAAATCAGAACAGGGGCAAATAATTTTTCACTGCGCTGTATATATATATATATATATATATATATATATATATATATATATATATAAATTAGACTGGATTGGGCTCCTGTAAAAATGTTGCTAATAACCGAAGGTGTGTCTTTATCAGGGTTGCTAATAAGCGATATTTAATTAATTTAATTTTACCAATTGTCACACATTATACATACATTTCTGCATATACATGGTGAAATTATTTATTTTTCACATATCCCAGCTAAGCTGGGGTCAGAGTGCAAGGTCAGCCATGATACGGCACCCCTGGAGCAGATAGGTTCAAGGGCCTTGCTCAAGGGCCCAACAGTGGTGTCTTGGTGGTGTTGGGGCTTGAACCCACGACCTTCTGATCAGTAACCCAGAGCCTTAACCGCTGAGCCACCACTGCCCCCAATATCCACTGTATATACACATATCACTGCCTTACAAGCACGAGTGCAACATTTTTATGGAAATTCACTGAAGATCATCTTTGTAATAAATTAATTAAAATACGAAAACAGGGGGTGTGTCAAAAAAGAAATAAAATGTGGAATGCACACACAGTTAATGTCAAAATTCTACACCCCCAGTTCATGGAAAATCCACACAATGGGCAAGTTGAAACAAATATATAACTCCTACCTGTCCCTTATCAGTTGGCAAAGTCTCTTGAACTGGTTCCAAGTAGGGATATGTACAGTATAAAAGAAGGACTGAAAGATTGCTGTGCATTAGAGCTGCAGTGAAATGACGGAGTGAGTTTTACATGGGACACCGAACAGAGGTAAGTTTGTGGAAACACTTTAGATTAGTGGTTGATGGTGGGTGTTTCTAATGTTTGCTTCATTTTACCTATTTAAAAACAATATACATTAATACATTTAAAAACAATTT
Organism: Xyrauchen texanus; assembly: GCF_025860055.1. Classification (NCBI taxonomy): domain Eukaryota; kingdom Metazoa; phylum Chordata; class Actinopteri; order Cypriniformes; family Catostomidae; genus Xyrauchen; species Xyrauchen texanus. Next base: position 1,779,316 of record NC_068304.1, read on the forward strand.
CCATAAATAAATTAAATAAATATATACAGTAGCCTCCAGAATTATTCACACCCTAGATATAATGCCACTGAATGTTGTTTTTAGCAAAGAAAAATGCAGTGTACATTCAGACTAATAGACATTGCAAAAACACATCTTTCCAAAATAACTGCATTTTAATTTACAGGATGTGTATAAATGTAAACATCATGTATTTGGAAAAATATGCAATTATTTTGGTCCGATATGTTTTTATGATGTCCAATACTGATACTCTTAAAATGTTCTTGTTTTCACAAATACTGAATGTACACTAGCATTCATTTGGCTAAAACTGTACATACTACAGTATAAGGGAGTGAATAATTCTGGAGGCTACTGCATGTGTGTGTATATATATATATATATATATATATATATATATATATATATATATATATATATATATGATATATCTAACCCTTCTGCGCAAGGACGTGATAGAGCCTGTCCCTCCAGCTGAGATGGAGAAGGGATTCTACAGCCCTTACGTCACAATACCCAAGAAAGGCGGTGGGTTCTGGCCAATCTTGGACCTGCGAGTTCTGAACCGGGCCTTACACAGACTCCCATTCAAGATGCTGACGCAGAAACGTATTCTGACATGCGTCTGGCATCAAGATTGTTTTGCAAGGGTAGATCTGAAGGATGCATACTTTCACTTTCACTCAATATTACCCCGTCACAGACCCTTTCTATGGTTCACTTTCGATGACCAGGCGTATCCGTACACGGTCCTCCCCTTCGGTCTGTCCCTGTCCCCTCATGTCTTCATGAAATTCGCAGAGGCTGCTCTTGCCCCATTAAGGGAAGTGGGCATTCGCATACTCAACTATCTCGATGACTGGCTAATCTTAGCGCACTCTCGACAGTTGCTCTGTGCACACAGGGACCTGGTGCTCATGCACCTCAGCCGTTTAGGGCTTCGGGTCAACTGGGAAAAGAGCAAGCTCTCCCCAGTTCAGAACATCTCTTTTCTCTGCATGGAGTTAGACTAAGTCTCAATGACAGCGTGCCTCACAACCCAATGACAGTGCACCTCACAAGCGAGCGTGCACAGTCTGTGCTGAACTGCCAAGCAAGCGTGTGCAGTCGGTGCTGAACTGCCTGAGTACATTCAGACTGGGCACAGCGGTTCCACTGAAACAAATTCAGAGGCTCCTGGGCATATGGTATCCTCAGCCCGCTTCAGTACTGGCTTCAGACTCGAGTCCCGAGATGGGCATGGCGCCTCGGGATATTGTGTTGCATAGTCCACCAGAACTAATACAAAGCGATGCCCGCGTGCAGTCTTTTCTAATGGCCCAATGAGATCCATTCCAATTCTGTCGAAGGAGAGCTCGATCAACGGCAGGGGGCACAATGGCGCTTTTGGGGTGACCGGTGGGTTCACCAACTGAAATTCCCGGCACACCACACACCACTAGCGAATGTACCCGTGAATGCCCGGCCAAAATAAATGGGCCATTATACATTTCAAAGACTTTTCCTGACCTGAGTGGCGAGCCATCTGGATTATAGTGAGCCACCTGGAAGAGTGTTACCAGACAGCTCTTCGGTACTAACAGCTGAGTTGTAATCTCTTTGGTTTGAGTGTCCTGCGTCACTCGATACAACCGATCTTTGATAATAGAAAAGTATGGGTATGTGAGCGCAAGACCGGGCTGGAGCTGTTGACCATCAATTACTTTCACTTGGTCGAAGGCCTGCTTGAGGGACTCATCACGCGACTGCTCCAGAGGGAAGTCCCCCTCTTCTCATCCTGATGCGGAGCCAACATTGACGGCCCTGGCACCGCCTCCCCAGCCATAGTATCGCACATCACACCCCGTGCCACTACTTTGCAGGAGCCATCCACACACATTACCCTCAGTAGATTTTTAAAGCTGGGCCGAATTAACCGTGGCCTCGACTCTTTGCCTTTTTCCCCTGAATCGTATCTCAGTGGTAACCACTGGATACTTGTGAATGTCACCATGCACACACCTCACCCTCACCAGTTTATTTTTATCCAATGCCACTTTGCACCAAGCGTTGGTGGATCGAGGTTTGAGAACAACCTATATCCACCAAAGCTTGATGTGTATCCCCTTCACCCTTACCGGTATACAATACATCCCTGCCCATTCGGGGCAGCCTGTGGAGCGTCTGGGATCTGAACCAGTGTCCCCACCTCCATCACTGGACACCGCTCCTGGCTGTGTCCGGTTTCCCCGCAGCTCCAGAAGACCGGCCCAGATCTTCCTTCCATGTGGGGGCGGGGTCTCGCCAACCTGGGGGGTAGCAGAGAGAGAGGGGGTTGGAAGAGACAGACAAAGTGAAAGGTTCCTCTGGACCGGGATTGGGGTCTGTGCGGGCCTCCCCACCTCCGAGGAGCCAGAATTGGGCGGGAGTGAGGGGAACGGGGGGGAGGGGAGGGAACATAAGACACAGGGGGTGAAGAGAGAGAAGAGGTGGGGCCACTGGTGGGATGGGCTCTGAGGAGGTCGCAGGGCCAGCCCCCTGCCTGGCAGTCAGGCTTCGCACCACCTTCCGCAGTCGGCCTTTATCCCTCTTGGAGGCTTAATTAGCCTGATAAGGGATCGGTTACGTATAATCACGACCCGGCCCCGCCCTCCACCCTGTCACATTTCTCCCTCTTTCTCTTAGGCTGGGGAGCCCCCGGCAAGACATACACCCCCTCCCCAGGGAAAGGGGGGGGTGTACGTCTGCCGGCAGGCCATCCCAGTCTACCTGGATGAGGGAGGGGACATGGGGAGGGAAACAGAGATAATTAAAATAGTGGGGGTACTTCCTGTAACAGTGTAGTACCCCCCCCCCCCAAAAAAAATAACTGTTTAAAATTTTAAAGAGAGGGAAAAGGCCAACACGGAGCGGCAGTTGGGAGAGCTTCTTGGAGGACCAGAAATTATGTCACACACAACACAGAGATGGGTTTTCACAAAACCTCAGAGCCAACAGTGGCCACTGAGGGGAGGTATTTCATGGTTCTTCGAAACCAGAGGGGGGGCACAGTTGGTTGCCAAGTAGCAGATTAAAAGTGGGTGGCCATTGCCACAGTTGAACAACAGATCTTCTCAAAAATAAAGAAAACTGTGCTGAAGCCACAGATCAAATCAAGTCTAGTTATTACACACACACAAAAAAAAAACCTGGGAATATCGATGATGATAAACCCAGGTTGAAACAAACAGAAATAAACAAAACAGTCTTGCACACTGAACAACGACCAAATCCAACACAGCACTCAATGCCTTTATAATGGGTAGAGAAGGTGTCAGATGCACGTGGGTCCACCAGAGTGAGGAGGAGAAGAGGAGGGTGCAGGGGTTGGGAAAAGGCAGCTGTCATTTCAGTACTCTGGAAGACAACACACTATAGCAATACACACTCCAACAGCATGTCGCCTTTCCAGTTGCTATCCCAGGACAGAGGGACTGAATGCAGAAACAGCACAGTCTAAATACTTTACAGCCCTGCCCCAGCCAGTTGGCGGATGCAACAGAGCTTGTTCGGTTCTTTGGGTCCTAGAAAAATATATTGGTAAAATGCAAGATTATTTTGTTGCGTGATGGTCATTTGGGTATGAGCATCCGCAGTTGCGCTGTAAGCTTCATAAAAAATAAATTAAAAGTAGCGTCTATTGTTGATTCACAACCCATCGTCAGGAGCACACAGCCCGTTGGTATGTAGCGAATTTAGAACTTTTTGAAATGTTTACTATGAGCTACGGTCTGCTGTACTTTAATTTAGGAATGTTTAAAGTTTCGTGCTTGTGTAATTGTCGACAGTGGCTGCGCTTAGTCCGTGCTGAGAGGCACGTAATTTGTAGTTAAGTTAGCGCGTGTACTGTTCAGTTCTCTCAGGTTTGCGATATATGTGACCGATCACGGAAAGTAGGGACACAAGTCGGTTTTGGGGCATTTTGAGTTATTCACAGATTCTGAAAGTGTAGTCTCCAAGCTTTCCAACGATTTGTAACACATGGAAATCTGACAATATTTGGAGAAGTTGTGGCCATTTGAAGGTAGGCACTCAAAAAAGCTAAAAGGGGAGAAAACGGCCTCAAAAGATTGTGCAGTTCTCACCTCTCTCTGCTGCTGGGAGTGACAATAGGGCTCATTTACATCTCATTTAGATAAGCCATACCCCTGTAAAGCTCCCCTGTAAACATGGACTAAACATGAGATAACGTGTACGTGTTCTTAGAATGAACAAAAACCGACAAACTTTGATGTTTATGGAAACTCACCCCATAAGAAACAGAAAAGTATTCTTGCAGATCTCGTTGCCTCCAATGAAATAAGTCGTTCGGGCACACTTTCTCTTTGTCGGGTCTTCTTTGTGGATGTAACCATCTCCGAAGTTTGCACTGTGCGTCTGTTTGCCTCTAAATGTCCAATAATTCGCATGACGCCAGTCCGATACATTCTTCCTCGTCTTCATCTTCGCTCAGTTGTAGATTAGGGATATTATTCAGTCTTATCATGCCACTTTCATCGTCGCTCAGATCGTCTTCAGAATCAGTGAACGCTTGTTCATAAGCATCCGCTTGTCGAAGAAGTACTTCAAAACATTTTCGTTGTAACGGCCACGGTTCAGCTCGTCTGCGACATTCTTTGCGGCGTCCATCTTCATTGAATTTTGATATCAGATAGAGCCGGCTAGAGCGCTGCATAATAAGTAGCCACGCTGTTAGGGGCGGGGGCAAAAGCGCCGGCGGCTATTCAGTACGGAAATACACACAGACAATGACACGCCCCTACTGCATGCTAGAATCTCCGAAAAACAAGCCGATTTCAACCTCAAAATGTACGCTTTTAAATATACCAATACTGTTATCTCAAACATGGAGAGGCTTCTTCATGATCTCAACTAACAGATTCTGCAAAAAAGCGGAAATCACCAATTTTGGAAAAAAACACTTGTTTCTCATTTTGCTCACAAGTTGTGCTGCCGACTTGTGTCATTGGTTTCCGTGACGGGTCACATATGTTCGAACACTGGATAATTAACAAATTACCAAGTAAACTAATGTAGCAGATGGTTGTGTGGTAGGCGACGAAGTTGCATTCATTAGTAAAACATTGAATTGAAGTGTTATAATGATTAATGCACTTTGCCTGCTGACTCGTGTGATAGCTCTACTCTGCGCGGGAGCAATGCTATGCATGATGGGAAATGTAGTTTCTGCGGTGTTCTGACACAGCTATGTAAGACTGTATAGGAGATTATATGATAGTGTATTCTTATTTACAACAGAAATAGATCTAGTTATTTTATTGTAACCATTTCATGTTTGTTTATTTTGCATTATATATTCAATGGATATATTTGTAACACTGGTTTATTTCTTATTTCAGGTTTTTGACCTGTGGTCAATTGTATAAATAAAACAAAAATACAAGACTAATGACAAACATGAGTCGTGCCATGTGTGCTGCCTGTCACTAGCCCATTCGGATGGCTGAAAATCTAAAAAGATCCGAACAGTCATAAACCAAGGCCTGCCATTCAAACATTGTGGCCCTGTTCTGAAGCCAAGACAAAGCCTGAAGACCAGAAAATAAATCAGTGACTGGTTACCTTATCTAGTTAAGTTAAAAGCCCATCTATACTGCCTATTCACTTGCTAGTCTGAAGAAAAAAAAAAGAAAAGAAAGTAAACAAAATGACAGAAAAGGAGAAAATAGAGAGGTTACAGCAGAAGCATTCAGCAGCCCAGACTGCGTTCACTAAAAGAGCCAACCATCTTACCTCCAGGGCCAACGCGCTAGAAGAAAGGGATCTAAAGGCTGAGTGGAGAGAGTTCAAAGGAGATCATACCAGAGTGGAAGATGCAGGATTTGAGTATGCTATGGCCTTATGAGAATTAGAAGACGAAGAGGCCACAAAAAGGGCAGATCAGGTTGACGAGAAAACATTGGAATGCGATCGCAAGTTTGATGCAGTTAAACACCTCATCCAAAACAGCTTCTGGACCAGATTTGCTGAGGAACAAATCTCCACCCTCATAAAAGAGGCTAACTCAGCCCTGGATCAGGCCGAAGCAACCGACCATCTGCAGCTGTCTAGGAAGGAGTGTGAACTGATGAATAGAAACTTAGAACGAGAGGTCTGTGAAGTCAACAATCTAGTATCTGCGTGGACAGAAATGATCCCTCATGCCGTACTAACGGAATCTAGAGACCGTAGCAGGATGGTGAGAAAGCGACAAGAGAGACTGTGGGATAAGTGGGCATGGCGACGCAGCACTAGGTCTGATGACGAAGAGGAGCACAAAGAACTGGTGAAACTGAAAGTTACTGGGAAGAAAGAGGAAGACGAGGAAAGCCAGACCGCTAACCGGAAACTGTCCTGTCCAGTAGACAGTCGCATCCCTACAAGCGAAATTCGGCATAACCCACCCATCACTCCCACCTATCTCAGTTATGATGGACTTCCAAATGCTACAAGCACGCAATTGCAAGTCCAAGGTGCTCCCAACATGTACCCAGGGCCTTTCCAGTTCAAGCCCCAAATCATGCTGGAACGTGCACGCCTGCCTACATTCTTTGGTAACATGAGAGATTACTACCGTTGGAAGGCTGAATGGGAGGACCTTCAGCAGCTGGGTAACCCTCATGGTTTGGAAAATATAAGAAAGTTCCATCTTATAGGAAGTTTAGATGACAAAGTCAAAAGAGACCTCGTCTTGTCCAGCTGTGGATCTGCCACAGACGTGTTCAGGCTCCTGGACAACAAATATGGAAATAAGCCAAAAATAGTGCTACTTATCTCGAAAGAAGTACATGACCTACCGCCTGTAAGGGGAAACAGCCCTAGAAAGACGATCGAACTAATTCAAGCTGTGGAAAGAGCTCTTCGTGACCTCCAAGTCCTGGGAGAAGAAGATGCTGTGAAAAATCGGTTAGTAGCACAGTCAATTGAGAGTAAGTTACCAGACTCCCTGAAAGAAAAGTGGCTAACTCATAAGAACAACCCTGCAAGCGGCTTTTCACCCAGAAATCACTTCGATTGTCTAATGGAGTACCTGAAAAAACAGGAGGACATTCTTGAAGAGTTAGATCAACTGCAGCCTAGCTCAAAAGACTATACTGAGAGGTCACAGGAAAAGAGTAGAGAAAAGAAGGCAATTACCAAGGCTACATCTACCCAAAAGGGCTCTCAACCTAGTTCATGCATAACCTGTGGGGACGAAAGGCATGCAGGTAGATTGTTTGCTTGCAAAGCCTTCAAGAAGCTCAACCTGTCAAGCAAGAAAGCTCAGTTAAAGAAGTCAGGAGTATGCCTCAAATGTTTGCGCATCCATTATGAGGACGGCTGCTGCACTGAAAGGTTTCTGTGCTCCAAAGAAGACTGTCAGAAAGGAGGGTCCTCAGACCACAACTACTTACTCTGCCTGTTCCCACAGACGAAAAAGAACGAAAAAAAGAATGAAGAGCAATGCAAAGTGAGAGTAGAGAAGAAGAGACTTGGATTGACAGACAAACAAGAGGAGGTTCTTGCCAAACTCTCTCCAGAGCTAAAAGCTGAGGTCAAAGAAGCTTTCTCAAATAAGATTTCAACAACAGTGTGCACTATTTCAGACAGTGAGCCAATAGAGTACCCCCTAGTAATGATGCTACTCTCCGTGACAACTAACTCGGGCCAGCTAATCGGTACACTAATTGATCTTGCTTCAGATACCAATTATATCTCATATGAAGCCGCTGAGCGTCTTATGCTGAAAGGCGAAAATATCAAGCTGATTGTGCAAGGAGTTGGAGGAATGGAGAAGTTAGTTGCTACTAAAAGGTATACTCTGAGACTAAGAGTAAAAACACAGAAGGGTACAGTGATGGAGCACAAGCTCCTATGTTACGGCCTGGAGAACATTGCAAAATGGAACCAAGCAGTCACGCCACAGCAACTACTGAAATTCTTTCCTAACATCGCTGCTCACGACTTGGTCCGTCCAGAGAAGATTGACCTACTAATAAGTCATAGGGAAGGTCGCCTGGTCCCACAGCCAATCAAAGTGGAAGGAGACCTCGTCCTCTGGGATGGTCCTCTGGGAAAAACGGTCGGTGGAGCTCATCCTGATCTCTTCGAGAAAGTAGATTTAGCGGTGCACAGGTCCGAAACTCATTTTGCACGTTCAATGAGATCAGCTTCGAAGGCTTATAAAGAAGTCCTTGTTGACCCAACTGAACTTGCTAAAGCTAAAGTGGTTAATGGAGAAACAATTCTCAGGAGTACTGTGGTCACCAACAAAGAAATTTTCGATTGGTTCAAGTGGGACAGCGTCGGCGCTGCCTGCGACCCTCAATGTGGTGGCTGCAAATGCGGTAGATGTCCCCCTGGTGGGAAAGAAATGACACTAGGAGAGGATAGAGAAATAGAAAAGATCAAAGAATGACTCACCTATGTGCAAGCAGACAAGCACAGCAAGTCTCCTCACTGGGACGCAACTTATCCGTGGAAAGGAGACCCTGCGACATTGCCAGACAACCGACGAGCAGTGGAGGCGACTTTCCTCAACACTGAGAAACGCCTCGAGAGGGAGCCGGAATGGAAGGCTGCGTACAGGGAGCAAATCCATGAGATGATCTCAAGGGGAGCTGCCACCAAACTCACTCAAGAAGAACTTGATAGCTGGAAGGGACCGAAGTGGTACATTAGCCATTTAGTCGCACCAAATCCACACTCATCCTCTACCCCTGTAAGAATTGTATGGAACAGCAGCCAAGAGTTCCACGGAGTGAGTTTGAATGACCTTTTGTACAAGGGCCCAGACATCCTCAATCAGATCAGAGGAGTCCTTCTAAGATTCAGGACTGGATTGTACGCCGCCTTAGGTGACGTGAAAAAAATGTATAATTCTGTCTGGCTTAAAGACAAAGAAGTTCATCTCCATCGATTCCTCTAGAGAGACAACCCAGTGGATGAGATTCAAACCTTCGCTGTCGTCAGAGTTAATATCGGGGATAAACCTGCTGGCTGTATTGCCCAGGTCGCTATGAGGGAGACTGCTAATCTTCCACAGTTTGCAGCCATGGTTGAAGAACGCCGTGTTCTGGTAGAAGACAGCTATGTCGATGACATATTAACATCCCACAATGACAGTAAAACACTGGAAAAGATCACCAATGGAGTTGAAAAGATCTTGGAGGCTGGAAGCTTCTCCCTAAAACCGTGGGTTTTGGCAGGCCGAAGTGGGAGGTTAGAAACTGCAGCTAACTCCAGTAACAGTGAGACAACTTTGTCTGCACCTAAGACTCTGGTGTTGCCTAATCAGATGCGAGACGAAGAAAGTAAAGCTCTGGGTGTCGGCTACGAACCTGAGACCGACAAACTTCGGGTGTTGACGTCCATCAATTTCTCAAAGAAGCGAGGCAAGATGAGGACGGGAATTTATTTGAAGGAAGATGAAGTAAGAAGTGGAACTCCACACCCCTTGACTTGTCGAGTGCTTCTAAGTCAGGTCGCTGGGTTCTACGACCCTATCGGTCTTGGCACTCCAGCAAAGCAGAAAGGAGTAATGCTCGTAAGGGAATCCTACCAAGAAGCAAGTATAGGTAATCCAACTAAAGATACTTGGGATGACCCACTGTCGCCAAAAATCCGAGAGGCTGCTATTAGACTCTTTGAAGAGTATGTGAGACTTGGGAAGATAAAGTTCGAAAGAAGTCTCACACCTTTTGGAGCCATGGGCCACCCTATGGGTGTCACGTTTTCGGATGGGAGTGAGGCTTCCTACGGCGCCGTGCTTTATCTCCGCTGGGAAACGCAAGGAGGAGTTGTGAGGTTTGTTGAATCGAAAGCCAAACTTACTCCTCTCAACCAGAAAGGGGACGTGATCAAAGCAGAGTTATGTGGCGCTGTCTTCGCAACCCGGTTGAAAAGGTACTTTGAGAAGCACTGCCGCCTTGAGGTCGAATGCTGGGTCCACTTTGTGGATAGCCTAACTATCCTAGGGGCGATCCAGAAGGATAGTTATGGCTACCAAACATTCTTCTCCAACCGAATTGGTGAAATACAGATGGCTGGGCCAGTGGATAACTGGAGGTGGGTTCAACCTCAACATTTCTGACATCGTCACTAGGGGAGCAACTCCTGAAGAGCTTGATGAAGAGTCAGAGTGTCAACAAGGCCCCGAATTCTTAAAAAGACCTGAAGTTGAATGGCCTGTGAAGATGGCTAGCGAAATTGTAACCAAGGTTGCTGATAAGGTAAAAAGTTACAAAGAAAAACATTCTCAGCTGTAACTACCAGAGCTCAATCGCAAAAGATTGCAAGACCCTGCAGCAATGATAATGGTGCTAACGTGGGAGTTAATATACTACAACCACTGCCAAAAGACCAAGGTCCAACTCAAGCAGTAGAAAGGCAGAGAAAAAAACTTTGGGGCGTGGCTCTTGTGCGCCTGGTGGAGCCCAAACGGTTCAGTAGCTTGTCAATGCTATGTGGAACTGTCGCTTGGGTTCGACAAGCTGCAGAATCTTGGCTAAGTGTGAGGTACCAAGCCTTAAATTCAGCAAAGTGGGAGGCAAAGAGTTCTAAGCTGTCTGTAGAACAGAGAAAAGTTGCTTTTCAAGACTTAGCCCTTGCTTCCCAGGATGGCTTGAACTTTAAGACTACAGCCTTGAACCGCCTAGTTGTAACCAAAAATGAAAACACAGGACTCTTGCTTTGTGGCGGTAGAGTACAATCTTGGAATGAAGACGGTAGAGCGGTACCGTTGATTCCTTTCCAGTCATGGTTGGGGACTTTGTTGGCTTGAGAAGCTCACAAGGCCAATCATGAAGGTGTTGCTGCTACACTGCTACGTACGAGAAGAAAAGCTTGGGTCATAGAAGGCCGAAGGATAGTCAAGAAGATTATTAACGAGTGCGTTACTCGCAAGAAGCAAAGAGCAAAGCTATGCCGACAAGTAATGAGCGACCTTCCTCATGAGCGTACTAGCAGGGCAAACCCTTTTGAGTATACCACATTGGACCTCTTTGGTCCCTTTGAGGTCAGAGATGCAGTAAAGAAACGGACCAAGAAAAAGGTTTGGGGAGTAGTATACTGTTGCATGGTTTCCAGAGCCATCCACGCGGACCTCCTTGACGACTTGTCTACCGAGAGCTTTCTTCAAGCCTACTCCATATTCACTGCCCTGAGGGGGCACCCTCGGAAGTTATGGTCTGACAAAGGCACAAATTTCATGGGTGCTAAGTCTGCTCTGAGAGATCTACACAAGCACTTAGCATGCTTACAGAAGGTGGCTGTCGAGAACATAGCAGCAAAAAATGGAACTGAATGGCAGTGGGAATTCCATCCTGCAGACTCGCCCCACAGAAATGGAGCGGCCGAGGCAGCTGTCAAACTTATCAAAAGAGCTCTCAACAGCCTCGGCGGAACAACCGGCATAGTATATTTTTCAATATTCTAGTATGTTTCTTATATATCAATATACTTATATGAGTTTCCTGGCCTTTGTGTGACCCAGGAGAGAGCATATGAGGTTACTAAAAGTGTTGATGCTGCAGAGGCCACAAAGAGCACCCAGCTGTAACAAAATAATGAGACTAAGGACCTTGAAGATAGACTAAAGCCAAGTTTCTACCAGTAAAAAGATATCAAAAGGCTCTGTGAGATAATGGTGGCAAATAGTATCCATTGGTTACAAAAATAACAAAGGGGCACAGAAATTAGGTAATGCCAGATAACAAACTGTATAGAAGAGGAGGTTTTGGACTAAGACAGTCAGAACGGACAGCTGGCCGGTCTCATGTTTGTTGGTGTTCAATAAACTACAACTTTGGCATCTGGAACTCAAGACTCTGAGAATTTTCTTACAACTTAGAGAGATTCATCGTGATATTCCACGACACCAGCAGCTACACCTGGGGGGAGTTCCAAACTCTTCTTTACTCAGCAGCCAACCTAACTAACGAACGACCCATCGACGCCAAGGCGCAAGAGCAAGAGGATACAGTAGAGTACTTAACTCCTAACTCCCTCATCCTGGGACGCACCGGACAAAGAGGAGATATGCACAGTATTGACTTGGAAACCCACTCTTGGCGTAGGCTGAGGGCTGTTCAAGCGGGAGTTGACAGATTCTGGTCAAAGTGGAGTGAACTAGCGGGACCGAACTTGTTTATCCGGCATAAGTGGCACAGAGTAGAAAGAAATGTCCAGATTGGAGATCTGGTTTGGATCGCAGACCAGAATGCCCTGAGAGGACAGTTCCGGCTAGGTCGAATCGTCGTCACCTATCCGGACAAGTCTGGAGTGGTCCGAGATGCTGACGTGGTGAAATGTATAGGCCTTCCTGCCTCCCTTGTTGCCAGGACCCAGGCAAAAGATTCTACCTTAACTTCTACTATCGTCCTTCGCAGGGATGTGCGGAGACTGGTCGTGTTGATTCCTGTTGAAGACCAGAACAAAGTATAAAGTCCTTACCATTGGGTACCCAAGAGACGTTTATTTTGTTAGTTAGTGGGTAACCCTGGGAGGCGGCTGAGTGGTTCAAGGGCAAACCTACACTCAGTAGGAGGCAAAGTGGTGGGGCCTACCTCCTTAGTGAGTCCTTTTGAGAAAATGATAACATTGAAAAGCATTTCTGTTAATTCCGTGTATGCTACAAAACTTGATTTTAAGTTGTTGTTTTACTGAAAGACTCAAATTACTTTGTGGTGGCCTTCTTGAATTTACATCAGTCGGCCAAGTGGGAGGTGTTCGGTTCTTTGGGTCCTAGAAAAATATATTGGTAAAATGCAAGATTATTTTGTTGCGTGATGGTCATTTGGGTATGAGCATGCGCAGTTGCGCTGTAAGCTTCATAAAAAATAAATTAAAAGTAGCGTCTATTGTTGATTCACAACCCATCGTCAGGAGCACACAGCCCGTTGGTATGTAGCGAATTTAGAACTTTTTGAAATGTTTACTATGAGCTACGGTCTGCTGTACTTTAATTTAGGAATGTTTAAAGTTTCGTGCTTGTGTAATTGTCGACAGTGGCACGCTTAGTCCGTGCTGAGAGGCACGTAATTTGTAGTTAAGTTAGCGCGTGTACTGTTCAGTTCTCTCAGTTTGCGATATATGTTCGAACACTGGATAATTAACAAATTACCAAGTAAACTAATGTAGCAGATGGTTGTGTGGTAGGCGACGAAGTTGCATTCATTTAGTAAAACATTGAATTGAAGTGTTATAATGATTAATGCACTTTGCCTGCTGACTCGTGTGATAGCTATACTCTGCGCAGGAGCAATGCTATGCATGATGGGAAATGTAGTTTCTGCGTGTGTTCTGACGCAGCTATGTAAGACTGTATAGGAGATTATATGATAGTGTATTCTTATTTACAACAGAAATAGATCTAGTTATTTTATTGTAACCATTTCATGTTTGTTTATTTTGCATTATATATTCAATGGATATATTTGTAACACTGGTTTATTTCTTATTTCAGGTTTATGACCTGTGGTCAATTGTATAAATAAAACAAAAATACAAGACTAATGACAAACACGAGTCGTGCCATGTGTGCTGCCTGTCACTAGCCCATTCGGATGGCTGAAAATCTAAAAAGATCCGAACAGAGCTGATTGCAGAAAGGGGGCTCAAATGGCCGTCCAAACTGGAACTTCCAGTCTGGCCACCTTTTAGTCTTTTGCCCGACATCGGTCAGCCCTGTGCAATGCCACCAGTGGTCGGGAGGGTGAATTACAGTGGTATTACAAGGGGTTAACAGTAGTGGGTTCACTTCAGACAACATAGATCGTCACCATTAGGCAGGTTGAAAATAGTATTTTCTCATAATTTTTTTTTTTCTTTTTACTGTTGTTAAATGACTTCTCATGTTGTAAGTTACAAACCTGTATTAAGAGGGTTCCATGGCAATTCGCCCAAGTCAATTTGTCCCCAAAACATATGTGAACATATGAACATTTGTAAGTGTTTAAAGCTGTTGGAATATCATTGCTAACTGTAATAATTACTTGAAAATGGGGTGTGGTGGGAAACCCCGGTTGTGTATTTGGTGTTTCTTTCTCCTGTCACTGTTGCTCTCTCTCTCTTTCTGAAGCGTATGGCGAAAACTGTGTCAGGTCTCTTTACCTCTCCACTATCAATGATCAGCCACTATGCGTAGCACGCAGGTTTGAGTTCTCAGGATTTACAAATTGCTATTAAACCCGATTAGCCGTCACTACAACACATATCATTAATGTAGCCTATGCGTGTGTATTTGTGTTGTTGTTATTAACAGTTTACCTGGACAAGTTCCTTTGACAAAACTTTCAAAATGTGATCTTTAATAAGCGGCTGCAATGATTTTTCACTGTTCATTGGACCTGTAGAACATGTTCTTAGATCTCTTAGAACTTACATCAAAACCAAAATATGAATACCTAATTGGAACTTAAATAATTAAAACATTGAATATATTGATTGTATACGATTCAGTGGATTTTTATGTTTTATAATTTGAGCATTTTTCATGAGTCATGAATGATGTACTGTTGTAATAAAACATTTCTTTCTTCTTTTTTGCACTTTGTTTGTAGGATTCTAGTGTGTCCCTCCTAAATATTCCAACACAGTGCTGCCTGTGTTTCTCCTAATGTTCCAACACAGTGCCTGTATTAAAATGAACACAAAATGTGTTGTCCTTAAATGTTCCTCACATCCACTAATCATTGATAAATGTCCTTAAATTTTCCTCACATCCACTAAACGTTTGTATATTACCTGAAATACTGTGTGTCAAGGGAAACCAATACTGGAAGGCATGACCCCTCTAACTCACTAATCTATGCACTAATAGACAGACCGTGTACGGAACCCAGGGCCTGGAGCTGTGAGGCAGCAGCACTAACCCCATTGCCACCCTAGTCACCCTAATGCAACCCTAGTTTATTTTATTCTAATGAGAAATGACTGCCCTTTTCACCTTTTGACCAACAGTTTCTTTTAAAGTGGCCTGGCTTCCTCTTGTGGAAAATAACCAATGGTGCAGACTGACAGAATATTTTGTATAATTTCTGGTAGAGTTAAAGTTTCTTTTTTCTTGAATAATTACAGAATTTTACATTTGACTCGACTTGAAATAAGTCTGTTAACCTGCAGACCAGGATTGCTGATAATTCCCATGCCATCATAAAACCTTTATAGTTACAAGATGTAATTTAGGACTAGAAACTGTTATGTATGTCAAAATTGATTTCTGAAACAGTTTCAGGGAATGCTGACTAAAAGATGTTCTGTGTCCAATTTCTTATTTCAGAGTCTTTGTTTTACATTTATTACATTTATTTGTATACCTTTGTAAAAGCATATAATGCAGATAAACAGGAAAGTTCTTATCTAATTCCAAGAAACTGAGGTATACTCCCAACTTCTGTAAGTACAAAACAACTTGACATGTTGAGGCTTGTGGCATTCACTTACATTGTGTTGCTATGCAGATATAACCATAGATAGAGTTGTTGTCTTCATTTATATAATTGTTTTTAAGTTATATTCTTTACTTGCCTTGTACAAACAGCACCAAAGACTTGTACTTTTCTATCTTTTTTTATATGCAGTCCATTTGAGGATGATAAAAAAAGCAACTGTGCTTTTGGTTATACATGGAGGGGACGATTCCACAATAGGGGCATGTGGGCAGCATTGCCAGAGTGACGAGACTGGAATGCAGTAGTGATAACAACTAACAACTTGTTCCTCTCGTTTGTAAACTTTCTTATGTTTATGTTCTTAAGTACAACACAACAAAAGACAAATGTGAATGGATGATTACAGTGGAAACGCAATGGCAATGGTTGATGAAATGGAAGTCCAGAAAAGTTACAAAAGAACAAAACCAAAAATAACAACAAAATATCAAAATAAAGCTGGGAAAAGGAATAATCTCTCCAACGAAAAAGGAAATCCTGAAGAGAGACCAGTATTGATGGTGAAATCCAGCACCTCCAGCAGCTCTGCTAATGCATTGCGATCCATCCCGTGTCTGACACCACATGTGGTAAAGTGGTAATTAGTAGCAGTTGTATAGCAGGTGCAGTGCAGATGCAGTAATTCCAAATAACAAACAGACAACAAAGTAAGGGTGAAATGAGGGTTTTAATAATTAGAAATCCAATTGTCTGATGACCAGCCTGAAAAAAAGTTTTGCTGGCAATACGCAGCAAAGTGTATTGCAAAGTAATGAAAAAGGGTTGCGGTCCCACATACAATAAACATAGTACAAAACACACACGATCACACGTCCAAAGTGAGTGCTGTCAGTGCTTGTGATGAAGTACAATACATTACGTGCTATTGGTAAAAACAAGTGCTGTGGTGATCTGGCTTTGTGCTGGCTCCAGGTGACAGCTTTGGATTTCTTTAGCCATCTACTTCTATTTAACAAAACAAACACAGACAGTTACTAAACAGAAAACACCAATAAAACACTCACAAACTCTTTATTTTATTTTGGGGATATCTCCCGGTCCTTCCTGTCTCCTTGTATCTTTCAAACCCAAGCGAAGGAAAAGATTCATCATTTTCCATCCCCTTTTATGCATTTATGCATGATCCCTTGGTAAACAATTACAGCTAAATTCTATTGCTTACAGCTGCTACCTCGTTTACCTTCCAGGTCAATAGGTTCCCGCATCAGAGTCTCATCTTATTCCAGGCTGACTGACCTCCCAACTAGGGAATAAACTGTCAGACCAACCTGTCCAAAGCCTTTCCCTTTTGCTACTTAGTACCCTCACAGGTCGAGAGGGAGATTTACAACCAGAATTCATTATATTTCCATCACATGGACTTTATTATCTGGCCACCTTTTCAATAGATGCTTCCCACAGGATTCTTTTTTCTTCCTATTCACAAATTTATGGAAATATTTATGTATAAAAGTGAAGATTTTGTTTGGACAGAAAAATTTTAGCATGAGTACACTTAAAAAGAATGACTTCTTGCAATGTGAGACACTCAAAAAAATGACTTCCTGCAGTGTGAGACACTTAAAAAGAATGACTCCTTGCAGTGTGAGACACTAAAAAAGAATGACTTCTTTCAGTGTGAGACAAACTTAAAAAGAATGACTCCTTGCATTGTGAGACACTAAAAAAGAATGACTTCTTGCAGTGTGAGACACTTAAAAATAATTAATTCTTGTAGTGTGAGACTTAAAAAGAATGACTTCTTCCAGTGTGAGACACTGGGAGCAGGGTATAAGAGAGTGCTAGTGAGAGAGGGCCTCCCCCCTTCCTTAGAAGCTGGCTGTTGTCTTTAATCCAGAACTTTCATTTTGACAGAATGCTTTTGCAGAATCAGGATGTGTGAGGAAATAACTCAGTACAGACATTAACTGTAAAACCCTACCACTCCTTTTTTCCAAGTAATTATATTTCAGAAGTTACACCTCCAAAACAACTTTGAAAAAGTATTTGCCTCCTTTCTGATTTTGTTTACATTTTATTTCATCAGATTTTTTTGTGGGTTAGGCTATGGTTAGTAAATTAGTAAACAAAGGGAGAAAAAATGCAGGCCTCTCTCACCTTAGCTAAGGTCAGTGTTCATGACTCCACCATCAGAAAGACACTGGGCAAAAATGGAATTCATGGCAGAGTAGCAGTACGGAAACCATTGCTTATTAAGATGCTAGGATGCTTGTCTGAAGTTTGCCAAAAAGCACCTGGATGATCCTCAAGAGTTTGGAACAATATTCAATGAACAGATGAGCCAAAGATGGAACTTTTTGGCCAACATGGGCCCCATTATGTCTATCAAAAACCAAAGACTGCATTCCACAGTGTGTTAGTGTCATGGTTTGGGGATGCTTTGCTTCATCATTACCTGGAAGCCTTGCCATCATTGAAGGAACCATGAATTATGCTCTGTATCAGAGAATTCTACAGGAGAATGTCTGGCCATCTGGCCATCTGTCCATGAGCTGAAGCTGAAGCGTAGCTGGGTCATGCAGCAAGACAATGATCCGAAATACACAAGCAAGTCTACATCAGAATGGTTGAAGAACAAGAAATTTTAAGTTTTGTAATTGCCTAGTCAAAGTCTAGACCTAAATCCCATTGAGATGTTGTGGCAGGACATGAAATTAGCAGTTCATGCTCAAAAACCCAGAAATGTCACCAAGTTGAAGCAGTTCTGCATGTAGGAGGGGTCCAAAATTCCTCCAAGGCGCTGAGAGAGACTAATTAATAACTACAGGAAGCGTTTGGTTGCAGTTATTGCTGCTAAAGGTGGCTTAACCAGTTATTGAATCTAGGACGATCACTTTTTCACACAGGGGCATTGGGTCTTGCATAACGTTCTTTAATAAATAAATGAAATATGTATACACATTTTTGTTATTTGTTCACTCATGGTCCCTGTTTATCTAATATTAGGTTTTGGTTGAAGATCTGATCAAATTCAGTGTCAAAAATATGCAAAAATGCAGAAAATCAGAGCAGGGGCAAATAATTTTTCACTGCACTGAATATATATATATAAATTAGACTGGATTGGGTTCCTGTAAAAATTTAGCTAATAACCGAAGGTGTGTCTTTATCAGGGTTGCTAATAAGCGATATCCACTGTAAATACGCATATCACTGCCTTACAAGCACAAGTGCAACATTTTTATGGAAATTCACTGGAGATCATCTTTGTATTAAAGTGATTAAAATTGAAAATATGGAGCATGTCAAAAAAGAAATAAAACGTGGAATGCACACACAGTTAATGTCAAAAGTCTCATGGAAAATCCACACAATGGGCAAGTAGAAACAAATATACAACTCCTACCTATCCTCTTATCAGTTGGCAAAGTCTCTTGAACTGGTTCCAAGTAGGGATATGTACAGTATAAAAGAAGGACTGAAAGATTGCTGTGCATTAAAGCTGCTGTGAAACGACAGAGTGAGTTTTACTTGGGACACCGAACAGAGGTAAGTTTGTGGAAACACTTTAGATTAGTGGTTGATGGTGGGTGTTTCAAATGTGCTTCTATTTGCTTAATTTTACCCATTTAAAAACAATATACATAAATACATTTAAAAACAATATACATAAATAAATAAAATTAATATATACAGTAGCCTCCAGAATTATAAACACCCTAGATATAATGCCACTGAAAGTCGGTTTTAGCAAAGAAAAATTTAAGGGTACATTCAGACTAATAGACATTGCAAAAATGCGTCTGTCCAAAATAACTGCATTTTAATTTACAGGATGTGTATACATTTAAGCATCATGTATTTAGAAAAATATGCAATTATTTTGGTCGGATATGTTTTTGTGATGTCCAATACTGATACTCTTAAAAGTTTCTTGTTTTCACAAATACTTAATGTACACTTACATTAATTTAGCTAAAACTGGTTATACTACAGTGTAAGGGAGTGAACAATTCTGGAGGCTTCTGCATGTGTATGTGTGTATATACATATATATATATATATATATATATATATATATATATATATATATATATATATATATATATATATATATATATATAATATAGTAATGTCAGTCTCTGTGGGGTACTTGTGAAAAGACCTGAAAAATAAGAAAAAAGGTTTACTAGCAACTATATCAAATGCAATGCCTATGTGAAAAAGAATAGAAAAAACTCATAAGGCTCTCTTTGTCCAGTTCTGTTGCTAATATAACATTTAACAGTGGGTTTAAGTCAATGCTAGGTTTAAAATATGTGGAAAACAGTGGAAATCTAAGCTCAAACAAGCTAAAACAGTGGAAATCTAAGAAAACAATTAACTCACATGTGGGTGTGCTTGCAATGCATGGCTTTAGTGCTGGTGGGTCTTCCTCATAGTTCCGAAAAAAGAATTAATAGCATACAATTTGAGGTTATGGTTGCCTTTTTTGGCTGGATCACTGTAGAGAAAAAATACAAATATAAAAAATTAGTGTCGAGACCCACTTATTTACCCTTTAAACTTTAAAGGCATGCAGGGAATTCCAAAACTCATATATTGGTGTTTATTAACTGAACAGTAGAGGAGTTGAGAATTTGTCAAACAATTCCAAAAAGATGAACAAATCAAAACTTGTCACCCCTTTTTTTTACATCAAAAAAGTGTGCGATTTTATTGTTGCTCTGTACATTTCACATTCATAAATGTAATTTTACTAGTACGGCTGTTACAGTATTTAAGAAAGAGACAGAAATTTTAATTTTGAAATCTAAAAACAAAAAAATCAACTAAACATCTGCTTTATGCAGTATGTCTAGCAAAATCAGTTTTTACAAAAACAACTGCGCAAACTACCAACATAAAATGGAGCCCAAATGTCCTGATAGTCCTGATAAGGTATATATATAAGGGAATATTCATAATAGCAAAAACAAAATGCTTACTGTCTATGGCCTTAGCAACATAAATGTATTAATTTTGTAGCATTTGGGTCATTCCCCAACTAAAACTATCATGTTTATTTGTATATCTTTGTTATATTTAGTGCACTTCACTGATGGTAAGGGCCACATTTTCACAAATGTACCTATTCAAAATATTTGTGCTAGATTTACAATAGAATATCCTGTTAAAAACATGAAAAATATTTTCAAATATTAAATACACATTAAGGTAAAACAGATGTAAACTTGGTCATCAACAAAACAAACAGTTCATAATGATTAAGAAAATTAACCACTCTTATACACTTACCTGTTTATGCAATGTTTGAAGCGGTGATCAGACTGAACGACTGTTGTCTTCCCCCGCAACTGCGCAAGCGTAAGCCTTAATTGCATACTCAAAAAGCATTTAAAGCAGCCAGCTTCTGACTGAAATAGTTAATATTAGTGAGCTGTTCTTTTTGAATGGATGTGTATGGATGACATGCTTCAGTATATTGACTAAACTGCTTTATTGAGGAAACAGCTCATCGCTTAATGAATTGACCACCTTTCCGATAATCTTTCATATTTTTAGATTACACAATCCTTTTAAAGTAAACTATTTGTTTACTAAGATATAACTGCTGTTTTATAAGAGGTCACAGATGATTTTAAATAAGCTGTCAGTGTAAGACTCTCCCCATTTATTTAAATGGTGTTCGCAAACTGTCATAAAATTACCCTTTTTGTCACTCTTCTAATTTTTTCAGTGCTTCAAAAAAGTATAGATTAAGTATAGTTAACTCACAAAAAAGTGACAAATCCTCTGCCTCTGGTTGAGCATAACCAGGTGCTTTCATATATATATATATATATATATATATAACATATATATGTATGTGTGTGTGTGTGTGTGTGTGTGTGTGTGTGTGTGTGTGTGTATATATATATATATATATATATATGTATATATATGTGTGTGTGTGTGTGTGTGTGTGTGTGTGTGTGTGTGTGTGTGTGTGTGTATAGGGCTTTCTCAAATTAGCTTTCAATAATCTGATATAGTTTTTGTTCCAAAGTCTAGTTCCTTATTTTCAAAAAAGAAAATACCAAATTTGATAATCTTCACTGTCAGGGGAGCAAGTTCAGTCTCCCTGATCTGTACCAGCTCCGCACATCTCTCCAAAAAGGTTGCACCAATTCACAACGAAAAAACATGATCTACATTTTTTTATATCTATTTATCAAAATACACAATTATTCATATACATTTTTTTATCTTCATTTTAAATAAATTAATTCATTGGATAAATCATATTTAAAATGTACCTTATTTAAAAAATAAGGTAAAAAGGAAGAGGAAATGACAAATAACTTTTCCTTATTTTCTTAATCTCTGCAGCACCAAATTCCTTAAGCACATATTTTCATCTTGCAGGGTTCTGGTAACATTCCTGTAAAATAATATTTTATTCTTTCTATTCTATTCTATTCTATTCTATTAAATTCCTTCCATGCAACTTTGAGTCCATTCCTGGGAGACTTTAGAGTGCACAATGTCTTTTGAAATTGGGCTCTTCCAAGGGTAGAACCACAAAGGTTTAAAAGATCTCTTTTAAAGGTATAGTGCAAACCTTGATAGAAACCACAATTTAAATATTTGCTAGTTGGATGGAATGATCGATATAAATATTGTCTTATTTCAATGAATTTGATGTTTCTGACAAAATCAATCTATAATGGCCTTTCAAATTATTATTTGTTTTTTTTACATTTAATTTGTATTCACACTGTTTTTTGTTTTTTATGTGAATGATGTGAATTGAAAAGTATGTGTGTAACAAAATAACACAATTCCTAGCAACAATGTTTGAAGCAGAGTATGTCCCTGGAAAGAAAGTTTAAGATATTTAAGATATCACCTCAAGGTCAGATTACATTATGAAACCATGTCAGAGTTTTTGTACAAAGTCACTGCATGACCTTTTAAATAATTTGATGATTAAAGTACATTCCGAAAATATTGGTCAAAGGTTTCCTCCGAAACTATGTAAACACTCAGAATTATTATTAACTTCATCATCCTGTCTTGAGTATGCTGCTCAGCTCCGTGTTCAAGCTCTTGTCATTTCAAGACTGGTCTACTGCAACACTCTCTTGGCCGACCTTCCAGGCAGCATGACTAAGCCTCTGCAGATTATCCAGAACATGGCAGCACATCTGGTGTTCAGTCAACCAAAGAGGGCACATGTCACACCTCTCTTAGTCTCAATCTACTGGCTACCTTAGCTGTCCACATCAAATTCAAGGCTTTGACTTTGGCCTTCAGGACTGAACCTTCTTAATACACTCCTACAAGTGTATGTTCCCTCATGCCAGATATGGTCAATGAAGAAACGTTGTCTGGTTGTTCCTTCACAACGAGGCACAAAATCACTTATCAATGCGGTTAACCTCTTTGGTGGAACAAGCTGCCAACCTCCACCTGATCTACATTACAACTTTAAAGAAACAGCTCAAGACTCTTCTGCATGCACTTGACTAACACACAACCATAATCAAATGCACTTACTATACCTCCTATTAATAAAAAAAAAACATCTCTGTCCATTTTGCACATTTCACTTCTACTCTTGCTTTCACTGTACTAATCTCTTACACCCGGCAATGTGTCCTATGAATATGGTTAGCTCTTATGACAAATTGCTTGTGATATTCCTCATTTGTAAGTTGCTTTGGATAAAATATTCTAAGTATGTTCTCTTAACATTATGAGAATGTTTATCAGTAATTATTAACATCTTGAGGATGTTCCACAAATTCTGTTTAAAGTATGTTTTTCCATATTCTTCTGTTGTTAATAATATCAAGAATATTGTTCTAAGAATGGTTTCTCCCAGCATTGAGAACAATCTTCAGTTGTTAATAACATCAAAAAGAATGTCCAAGAACATTGTTCCAAGAACGTTTTTTTAGAACATTATGCAAACTTTTATGAAACCCTTATAATGTCATAATAATGTTCCATGAACATTATTTTAAGAACATTTATCTTAACATTTACATAACCTTTACAGAATGTTAGTGAAAGTTGTGGGAATGTTCCCAGTTGGATGGGTAGTTTATTAAATTACAGTGGATGGGGTTTCCCATCCATGCTACTAAACAAAATACACAGCTACACCATAACATTTATAAACTACAAAACAATAACAAAACCCATGGCACTTCACCGTCATATAAATATAATAATAAATAAATCATAATACAAAAAAATATATTGCACAGGGGTGGACCCGATTCTGAAAATAAATAAATAATAAATTTTACAGGGCTCCTTGCCCTGTTACAGTCACTTTGGGTTTTAAAAGTGCAGTTGTTATGCTTGAGTAACGAGGCTGACGAAGAGATGCGGATCCAAAGGCAGTTTGAACTTTATTTAGTCAAGGAACACAAAGTAACAACCCACGATGGGGAAAAGAAACATAAACTAGTTGGGGAAAAGAAACATAAACTAGTTAAGGAAACCACTGTAGACACAAACAGGGAACTCGGGAGGGAACGATACACCGGGTTAACATCAAACAACGATAGACGAAGACTGAACAAAGACACAGGGTATAAATACATAAACAAGGGAAAAAGGGACCAATGAACAAACAGAACTCAAACAAGATAACAAGGTGATTAACAGAAGTAAAAGGCAAACTAATGAGGACAGGTGAAAACAATGAACAGAGGAAACACGAACGCTAACAAAGAGACTATGGAGTTACATAAGGGACTAAAGTGAAAACTAAAAAATGCCAAAAGTGACAACAATGGTAAACAAAAGGGCAACAGTGAAACAAGACAGGGTATTCATAACAGCAGTATGCATTTTCCCTGTTTTTTTAACTAGTAATATAACCGACGGATAGTACAAATATATTTTTTAACAGGGCTTGTTAGCCCTGCACTGGTCCCTCCGTTAAAGGGTCACAAGCACATCAGCTGAGCGCTCCGCCAGCTGTTTTGAGTTAGCTGGTGTTTGTGTCAGCAGGGCGTGTATATTTAAAGAAAGGAATTAGATATCTTTTTTTCTACTGTTTTGTTTCCCATGTAGCCAAAATGTTTTGGCCCAATAATGGCCCAGAGCAGGCCAGAATAAATCATTCGGCCCGCTTGCGGTTGCCGGACTCTTGTGAAACACGACAATGAATGACGCATTAGAATCGGCCCAAGTACACTGGGCCGAGTCTGGGTGCTAAAACTCACTATGCTGGCATTGGGCCACAATCACACCAACAAAAATGGTACACTTAGCCGGTACTGGCCTGAGTCTGGGTACCAAAGGAAAATGTATATGAAATACAAAACTACATCTATTTAATAAGAACAACAAAGACATTTTGCCAAAGTAATATTAGCTTGTTAGCTAAATTAAGTATATAGTTACACTAAAACAGAATTCAAAAATGTTTGTGTTCAGTATAACGCTTCTTGTAATTAAGTACAAGTAGTATTTTAATTAGTTTGAATAATTTTCTCTAATGTTTTTCCACAAAACCACATTCTATTATTACCTTGTTAAAATCCTTAAGATGGAATCTACTTCCAACTTCTTAAAAAAAACTTTGAACTTTGTAAATTATGCATAATTGCATGCAATTAACCCTAAATCAAACCGTATTCCTAACCCTATAGTACGTACATGTTGTTAATTAACATTGATCAGTACATAAATGTATAATTACACTGTAACAATGACACCTTAAAATAAAGTGTAACCAAACTTAATACGCAAATATTTTTCATTTCAAAAGTTGAACTGCAGAATGAAAGCTTTTTTCAATGTAAAATCCATTCTCACTGTTTGTGAGGCTTTGGAGGCTTTAAAGTGGAGGCTTTAAGTTTCACACTTGTGTACTGTAGGTGTTATGCTTCACCGTGATTGGCTCTAAACTATTTGTGATGGTCAAATCCTCCTCGCAGATACATCACATTTTTGGTGAGCTCAGAGCCTGTGGTCACTGGTAACACTAAACATACGTCATTACATCAGCTTAAACATCTATATGAAGAAACAACAAGCAAAACAAATCGGAGTGGAGGGGGACTATAAGCTTAAACACATTTGTTTATATTGGCTTTAAGAATTTTGAAAATAGGTCAAGTTTACAAGGATTGAGTGCTTGGCCCTTTCACCCTCTTTTTTTCATGGCATCCCCACCTACTACCCCATGTATTACCCCATGCCTATAACATCCATATGTGCTCCTTTTCCCCAAGTAAAAATGACACCATGAAAATATGAGAACTTATTTGAACCCTAACATTAACATACAGCTTTACATGAACTAGCAAAAAGTGGCATGAACAAATGCCAAACAAAAAAACTAGAAATCCTAGAAAAAAGTGTAATACCCTAAAATAAAGATAGATTGACAGAAAGAGAGAGAGATAAGAGGGAGCACAGACAATGACACATATGGTTAGTTAGTCAGATAGATCTCAGAAATCTCAGACATGAATGGAAACATTTAGAAAAAACCTTAAAAAGAATTTGCTTGTTTTAGGGCCCACTCTCTTCTTCCCCATCTCTGTCAAATGCAAGCTGCATTCATCTTTTTATGAACTTTTCAATGTCTCCGTCTGACGCACTGACAGTACTTGCATTTTTCGCACAGATTCTTAAAAAAATAGAAAGTTAAGAAAAAGTATCGATCAATCAGGTGAATATGTCAAAAGTTTGCGTGTTCAAACATGAAGCTGGTTATCCTAACTTAAAATAAAGACTGGAAAAGATGGGCAAAAACTAGCACTTTACGGGGTTATATATTCGTTTGTCAAAGTATTCAGACCCCTTCAATTCTTGCAGACTTAATTGTGTTGTAGATTCAATTTTAAATTAATACAATTGACATATTTTATTGTTTCAAAATGACAAAAAAGAAAAAGGCCCATTACAAATGTTTGGGCACCCTGCATGGTCAGTACTTTGGCAAGTATTACAGCCTGTAAATGGGTACAGTTTACAGCTATTTTAGTAATCAAGTATTCTACCGATTATTATATTGATTAACCGAATAATCTGATAAGAAATACTTTTACTTTATTAAAGAACTGTGTATATTGTTAGAAATCTATCTTTATTTTATTGATATACCTAATACGATTCTTTATTAATACTCTTATTGGTTATTTTTCATTACTAAATTGTTTTTATTATTATTAATTATAAATATATTATTATTTAACGCTGCACTAAGTAAACCATCTCCTAGTTCCAGCTTTCATATCTAGCATATAGACAGTGTTATCAATCCTCTCATCTAACTCTCGACAAGAAAGTGTAAATGTGTTTCCTATAACGATGAAAATGAATTAACACTATGATACAGAAATAAAACTTACTGAGGACAACATCTTTAAAGCAAGTGGTTCAAAGCCATACTTCCCATTCACTCCACGCCAGTTAATTTGCTTCGCCAGTTGGTTCGTCATTAGTTTTGACATTATTCTCCAGAGTTTTTTTCAGATCCCCTGACAGTCCAAAATAGGTGACCTGAAAGACAATATTGTCAGTTACAAATAGTACAGTGCCTATAAATTATAAAGTATTCATTTTCATAAGAAGTTTTCCTGTCTTACAGCACAGAATCAAAGTAGATTAAATGTGTTTTTAATGACAATAATTAACAGAAAAATTCCTTAATATCAAAATGAAATC
Organism: Xyrauchen texanus; assembly: GCF_025860055.1. Taxonomy (NCBI): domain Eukaryota; kingdom Metazoa; phylum Chordata; class Actinopteri; order Cypriniformes; family Catostomidae; genus Xyrauchen; species Xyrauchen texanus. The sequence continues at coordinate 1,806,390 of NC_068304.1, forward strand.
ATATGTCTACAAAATCTAAATTAATTACATATATAAAATACTAAACCAGGGCTCCAGACTGACTTGAATGTATTTGGGGAATTCGGCTATTAAGAATATAAAATTCAAATTTAACACTGCACAAATTAACTAAATGACTAAATTTGTTCATTTTGCTTAATGAGACAATGAGAAGATACCAACCGGCTAGATACCAATCTATCTTTAGAGAAAGCATAACGTGTATCATTTAAACCAATCATATAATGGCACCAACATCAGTGGACGGCCTTCAGAGTTTTAATTTAATCAAAAACATAGATTTTTACATTTTCTTTACACAATATAAAAAATGTATTGTTAAATTGTAACGCTATATACACATTTGTTGATATAGGCTGGTGGTAATTTAAAAATGAGTCCCACCTGACACTATATTCTCTACACGGCCTTGTCTTATTAAACAGCATTTTTATCATTGCAAACTCAACATATAGTTCACTACAAAAGTATTCTTTTCAGTGTAAAAAAATGTGAAGATTAGCAGACAGGCTGTCGATTCATAAAGTGATAATTATCAAGAGTATATCTAGCGCTATATCTGCAACCCACGATTTAGCTTCCATATAAATAAACATTATGTTGATATGATATGTCTAGAACCTCCAGGTTACTTCCATAATCTCCGTTCCCTGATGGAGGGAACGAGATATTGTTTCGATGAAGTGACACTCGGGGTCACTCTTGGGAGCCGTGACACCTCTGATCTATAATAAAAGGCCAATGGGAATTGGCGAGTGGTATTTCCATGCCACTCCAACGAACATACAGGTATAAACGAGCTGGCATGCGAACCGCAAGGTTTTGTGCTGAGGAGCCGAGAGAGAATGTCCCGGCCATTTCAGTGGGTAGTCCAGAGTTGTGGCAGGAGGGACACAACGTCTCGTTCCCTCCATCAGGGAACGGAATTTATGGAAGTAACCAGGATGTTCCCTATCTGTCACTCACTTGACGTTGTGTCGATGAAATGACACTAGGGGTCCCCCTACAAAAACGCCACAACTAGCTGAACTGTGTTACGTGAACTGGCGGTGCAAGACGGGCAGACTACTGTGTGTACCAGGCCGACACGTAACCTCCCTCAACGCTGTTATGAGCATCAAACGGCCCTTCGGGGACAAGTTGACTGCCCGCAAAATAGGGACAGGCTAGACCAGTCATGCCTTTTTCCCTCTTTTTTTCTTTTTCTCCCCAAAAAGAGTGAAAATTTGTCAATCGACTTGGACCACCAGTGTCCACGTCGGGAAGGGTGTCACAATACACCACGGAGACCACACCCTGCCCAGAGAGAGAGGGGGGAGAGGGTATTTTGAGTGGAAATACGTCACATGGTCTTGTCGACTCGTTTCCATCTGTAGTTTGTCATGTGGAGAAGTCACATGGTAGGTCCTACCCAACGGGGGAGGAGTTTCTACAAACATGGTGGGGGCCTCTGCCCAAGGAAGACGCAGTTTACCAACAGGGAAATGATTTAGCAGAAAATATATGTTGCATGGGGTTACCTATGGGAAACCAGCACATGTGGAGCATCTACCCCATTACAGGGCTTAGTTAGCACGTGTACTGATCCGGCAGCAAGTTTCTCCGCAAACTCCTCTGCCACAGGAGAAGCTAGGAGGGAAGTCATCCAGGGAACACATTTTGTGAACACTACTGGGAGTCAACAGCACATGTCTTCAGCTCAGTGGAGGTGCAAGTGATACACCTGACCAACTGTCCCGGACTTACCTGTTCATTCCTGCTGAGACACGAGACAAAACCGGCTCAACGCGGAGATTGTAGAACCTCGCAGATGTGTTGAGTGTTGCCCAGCCCGTGTCGTGGAATATTGCGAAGAGTTTCTCTAAGTTGAAGAAAACTTTCAGAGTCTTGAGTTCCAGATGCCAAAGTTGTAGTTTATTGATCACCAACAAACAAGAGACCAGTCAGCTGACTGTTCTGACTCTATCCTCCTGAGTTCTCAGTTATATACCTTTTTGTTATCTTCTTGCCCATTATCTCTGACCAATAGAATAATTACTCTTGTCTCTTTCCTTCGCCACCAATATGTTCTATTTTCCTCACTAATTAAATATTGGTGGAAAATCCCCATCTAATTATTTTTTAAAAAACATACATCAACTGGTAACTCCACTTATTTTTGACATAAGTCATAGTTCATGGTAAAAGTGCATCAATTTTAGAAACACCTGTGTATGAGACAAACAGCCATGTCCCCATCACATACCTTTTACCTTTGCCCTACATTTCAGTGTACCCTCATTATGAGGCTGGCCTTGTTTGTTCATACACAGTATCATTTGATTAATGAAAGAAAATACAAGCTCCAAAGATATTTAACTCATCAAGGTAAAACACCATGCCAGAAACATATCATATAAGAGATATCTAACTTATTAAAAGTGTTTTCGTAAGAAGTGCATCCTGTATTTTAATGAGACACACCATATATTTTAGAGATACGTGTCAGCATAAAGGAAATACACCAAAGATATATGTCAGAATACTACTAATTAACAGAAACAGCAAAACACCAGCTGCAAGAATACAAGACACCATTCATATAATAACTGATTAAAGAAGTACATCCTGTATTTCAAGGTTGTATACCATTCTTTGTGTTCTCTGCAGCATCAACACTTTTAGTAACCTCATATGCTCTCTCCTGGCTCACACAAAGGCCTAGAAACTCATATAAGTATTTTGATATCTAAGAATGATTATTATACCATCTAAAAAATGATTATTCTACAATATATTCCCCCCTCTGGGACTAAAAGTCCCACATACTAAGTCCCTCAAACCACAGTATAGCCACATAAGCCAGCCAATTTAATACAACCGTAGCTAAAATAGGCTACGCACTAAGTTATCAATACCATGCTGATGGGGCCACACTCTGCAGGATTGTGAACCAAACCTCTCCCTCCACAATCAGCTAGAAGGAAGTAAAAGATTCCAATCCTCTTATCTATTGTCAATAATGGGGGAGCAGAAACAAATCATATTATATGTAATAAGCATGTGCATGCAACTTGAAAGCCTTGCGTTGTGTAGAGTACAATTGATTATTCATAAAGAAAAATATATATAAGATAAGATATATAAGATATACACAATATATTCCTCCCTCAACACGAGCTACATCCTTCGTTGCCAGAGGAACTCACAGACAATTCCGGTAGCCTGGAGCGCTATCTGGTGGTGTGTTGGAGCAGACAGCGGGTTTTTAAACCACCAGTTGAGTCTATTTGCTCTTGCAGCCAAGCACTGAGGTGCTCGTCGCTCCTTTCTTCACATGTTGCTCTTGTATGTCTTCTCTTGGCAATTACTTCACAACTATATTTTCTTGAACATAATCATCATCAATACTACTTCTACTTGATTAAATATATCAGTAATATAAACTTTGTTAATTATTATAAGTAATGGGTTATATTGAAAGTAATAGGGAACATGTCAAAAATAACAAACAAAACACCCTCTAACTCCTTTCTTGAGTTGCTGTCTATTCTGTTAAGTAAAATGAAAGTACAATAGTCATGCTATCTCCCTTACTATCAAAAACATGAGAAAAGTGTTCAAAAATAAAATTCCCCTTAAATTAGTGTCATTTCTGAATTGCTTCTCAGTAAATCTCATCAAGTTCATCCAATCCTGGTCCAATGGTACAGTATCTAGTTTCTGTCCCTGTTTGCGTTGACATCATTGATACAGTCACCATTTGCTTAGCCACTGTTCTAGCCATTATTGATCTTAGAACTGGTATGACACAGCAAAACAACAATGCAAATAGGGTCAGTCCTTTAACGATCATTATACCTAGTTTCATTAAGCCCAACTTCCATGATCCAAAAGATCATCGAACCATTGGCCAAACATCTGATCTCTTCCTGCATTAGATTTAACTTCCTTTCTGAGGTCATGCAGTTTTTTCATTGCCTGTGTAAAAGCTCCTTCTGGGGATGTATTATTTGGTATGTATGTACAGCAATCTGCTCGAACATAACACATACTCCTCCTTTATCTGCCAATAACCAATTTAGTGCTTGACGATTTTGCCATGCCATTTTACTAGTTGCCGCTAATTGGGTTCCTAATGCCTCCAATGCCTCATCAGTATGGTTTATAAACCTCTGTTGGTTTTAGTAAATATAATTAATCCATTCTACATTTTTGCTGGCTGTTACCCGTACAAATATTGACTCAAAGCCTGATTTAATTTCATTCCGAGCTTTAAATTGTTGTGGTATTCCCCTTGGTTGACCAATTGCATCCAAATAAACATCCGGATCTGGGGAGTACGCTCTTTTCACCCTTGCCTGTTGTTTTACAAATGGATTTGGTGCAGTTTGGATTTCAGAGAGATCCCACTCTACCATAGTTACCTCTTGTAGTAACCTTACTCTAGCGCACAGCCCTTTCCAGTTTTTAGGTAGAGAGGTTTTCAACTGACCTCCCCCACATAACCAGAAGTAGTCCGCTATGGTTTCTGTTTGTTCCTGATGAATCTTTACCGAAGGAGATACTAAGGTTTGATTTTCACATCCTGTAAGGCAATGACCTGCCACTACACCTAAGCATCCTGGAGTTATATTTGCAGTAAAGTTCTGTCCTAATGTTGCTGTCGCATAATGTGGTCCCCAAATCTGATTACATTATTGTTGGAAAACATTTCTTCGTCTAAATGCCATATTACTGCGTAATTGCCCTTAAACTGTCCTACATTATTTTTTCCCTTAGTCCTGTTAAAGCATTCATATTCCAGTTGTTGATTAATCGTAAATGATGATGGACTTTCTTTATTCTTATTATCCACACGTATGTCTAATTTCCTACATTCATCTCCCCACCCTATCAGTTTACTATACTTTTCATATTCTGGGTGACCTAGGAATGCCAAACATTCCGCTGGGCAGAACACTGTTCTTCCTGTAGTTCCACAATTTTTGGCATAATACTTGGCGCAGTGTCTGTAATCATACTGATTCGGAACTACTGTCAACTTCTTCAACGGTGAGGGTGAGCACATTACACAATTTGTCATGTCTGCCTGCTTAACCGTATATTTAGCCCATCTATACCAGTCGTTTTGATTTGCATGTTGTAATAGTTCTTCTACTCCTGCTGTCTCTATAGGCTCCCAATCATATATCAAATCTAATGGTTTTGTCTTATTTTGGTTAACTATGCTCCTGTCCTTTTTTGGTTCACCTTCGTTCAATGCTCCAGATGCTCTCTTCTGTCTAATTTTTTGTTCTATAACATCTTGTCCTTGCTTATTCTGGGAAGAAAGACATAAGTTCTGAGGTGTCAATTGTAGGGAAGTCATCATACCATGGTCGCTCTGGCGGTCCTTCACCGGGTGAGTCTGGGTCTTCTTGCGCTGCTTCCCCGGTAGGCCCTGTATCGGGGGAAATACCTGTCCCAAATATATCATCAATATCATTATCCACAGTACCTCCTTCATCCCCCAACCTGTCCTCTGCCTCCGACAATATGTCCTCCCACGGATGCCTCTGTTGGTCTGCTTCATATCCTTCAGCTGTTTCCGTATTTGGTGCAGCAAGGTAAGCACTTTCCTCCTGTCTTTCTCTTTCTTCACCTTCTTGTTCCTGTTCTTCTGCGACATGTACTTCCGTTTCTCTTTCTGTGTTGTCCCGCTCCACTGTGGCACGTTCTTCAGATTCTTCCTCTGCCTCAGTGTGCTCTTCCCCTACGTTCGTTTGTTGTCCTTCTTCCTCTTCTTCGTTGTCTCTATCTGGTACTTGTAGGTCTTCAACCTCGTGAGCTTGATCCTCTCTTTGTTGCTCCTCTTCTTCTTCGGTTTCAGGTTCCTGATTTTGTGGTAGGTTTCTCCTACGTACTTTAGTGCAGTGATTTAAATGATACCATGTGTTACTTCCTCTCACCTTTACTGCTGTTGGGATTGCCTGCACCACTTCATAAGGTCCTTCCCGTCTTGGCTCATTCCACCTTCTTCTAAACACTCTCAGGTACACAAGATCTCTGGGAGCAATTGAACAAGGTGCATTCTCTTCCTGCCTAGGATTTCTTCTTTGTTCCTGCAAACAGATTTTTCCATGTATTGTCGTCAATTGTCTCATATATGCTTTCAATTCCATTTCTAGTTGTTCCAATGATGGACCCTCATAAGGTCCTCTCAGATAAGGCACTGGCATAGGCCTTCCGTCCAGCATTTCATGCGGGGTTAGATTAGTAATCCTATTTGTTTGCATGCGATATTTCATTAATGCCAGCGGAGCGCATCAACCCAATTAAGTCTTGTTTCTTGACAGATTTTCACAATCTTTGCCTTGAGATTCCCATTTACCCTCTCCACCATCCCCTGAGACTGCGGATGGTAGACACACCCTAGTCGTTGTTTTATTCTCAGCTGCTGTATGACTGTTTTTACTGCCCTCTGAATGAATGCCGAGCCATTATCTGAGCTAATTTGCGACGGTATTCCAAACCTTGGGATAACTTCTCTTGTTAGGAATTTAATCACTGTTTGTGCTCCCTGGTCGGCCGAGGGAACTGCTTCTACCCATCTACTGAATCTGTCTATTATTACTAACATATATCTTTTGCCTCTGACTGGTTTTATCATATCTACATAGTCCATCACTAGATGTTTGAGCGGGCCCTCCGGTGCTGGAATATGACCTAATGGAGCTGGTCGTACCTTTCCTGAAATTGTGTGTTTCACAAATTTCACAGCCTGCCAAAAACTCATCTACTGAGGCCTGCAAGTATGGCGACCAGTAGCCCTGCTGTTTTATCTTCCTCACTACCTCGCCTCTTGCACAGTGGTCAAATCCGTGCACATCAGAAATTAACATATTTAGAAGTGCTACTGGAGCCAATATCTGCCCCTCATGTGACCTCCATATTCCATTAACGTCCCTTGTCGCCCCCCTCTGCTGCCATTGTGCTAATTCAGGTGGGCCAGCTTGAAGCTGCATCCGTGCTATATCTGCCAAACTTGGCTGGACCTGTAATATCACTTGTGGTGCCATTATTGCTACTTTGCATCCTGAAGCTTCTCGGGCATGTTCGATCCGCAGCATTATTTCCTCTAATAACAAAATCCTTGCCTTTTTTGTGTGCCTGGCATTTGACTATAGCCAGCCTTTTTGGACTCATCATTGCTGAAATTAATCTGATTATCTGGTCTTTATGCTGGATTGGTGTTCCATCACTCTTTTGAACCCTCTCTGTTTCCACACTGCACCAAACAAATGACACACTCCATGCGCATATGCAGAGTCTGTATATACATTTACTTTTTGATCTTTTGCGAGTAGACAGGCTTTGGTCAATGCTTTTAATTCTGCCAATTGTGCTGAGCATGGCTGTTCGCAATGCTGAACCACAATTGGCACAAAAGAATCTCCCTGCTTTTTTACCACAGCAAACCCAGCATGATTTCCCAAATGGTCCTTAAAACAAGATCCATCAACAAAATATTCTATTTCTGCCTCAACCATTGGTATTGATTCCAGGTCAGGCCTCAACCGTGTGAATGCTAACGAATTTACCACACAATCGTGTGGTGTTCCTTCATCCTCCAAGGGAATATAGTTTGCTTGATTTACAGTGGTACATCTCTTTATAGTTACATCTGGGTATGTCAGCAATGTTGAATATGCTAAACATCTTGCCTGTGTTAGTACAAATTTCCCATTCTCTATTAGCTCTATTATCTTATGGTGAGTGTAGATCACCACTGGATATCCCATAGTTATTGTGGAGGCTTTTTCATACGCAAAATAAACTGCCGCTAATCCCTGATAGCATGGCGGGTATCCTTGGGCTACACTGTCCAATTTTGTGCTATAATACGCTATGGGTTGTTTTCTCCTTCCACTACACAGTTCCTGCATCAGCACTGCTGATGCATAACCACTTTTCTATTTGCTACATACAAATGAAACGGCTTAGTGTAGTCTGGGCTTGCTAGTGCAGGTGCTGTTTGCAGTTCCTTTTTCAGTGATTCAAAAGCTACCAGTGCATCTGCACCCCAGGTTAGCCTACTTCTAAGATTCTGCTGTCCTGTTTGCTTCAGTAGTTCTCGCAGGGGGTTTGTTTTCATAGCATAGTCTTCTATCCAATCTGAACTAAATCCTGTCATCCCTAAAAAGGTCATCATTTGCCCCACTGTTTGTGGTTGCAGCGCTTTACTTATACCCTCCAACTGACTTGGCGATATTGCTTTAGTCTGATGTGCAATAATTCGTCCCAGATACTCCACCTGGGGTAAACAGTACTGTAACTTCTCTTTTGATACCTTATGACCCCCTTCAGCTAGTTTAATAAGGACCTTAATAGTATCCTGATGGCACTGCTCCAGTGTTGGTGAACAGATCAATAAGTCATCCACATACTGGATTAATGTGCTGTCTATTCTTAGATCCTCTAAGTCTGTTTTTAATACCTGATTAAACACATGAGGTGAGTGCTTGAATCCTTGTGGTAGTCGTAGTGTACGTGAATTGTTTACCTTGATAGGTGAATGCAAAGAGCTGTCTGCTTTCCTCTGCTAAAGGAATACTGAAAAAGGCAGAACACAAGTCAATTACAGTGAAATAATTAGCAGCAGGGGAACATTAGTCAGCAGAGTATGCGGGTTGGGTACTTCTGCAGGCCAATCCTCTACTACTTCATTAACTGCCCTCAAATCATGTACTAATCGCCACTTTGCTTTATTTGCCTTTGCTACTGGAAGTATAGGTGTATTACAACAGCTTGATGTTTCTATTAGTACTCCTGCTTTAAGTAGCCCTTCAATAGTACTTTTAATCCCCAATATTGCCTCTGGTTTAAGTTGATACTGCTGTTTTCGTGGAGGTTGGGTTCCTGGTTTTACTTTTTATCTGGATTGGATTTGCCGATAGTACTAACCCCACATCTGTGTCATGGCGTGACCATAGTTTTACTGGCACTACTTTTTCCATTTCTGCCATTAGCTCTACCATTTTTGAGTCTAGTTTTTCAGCAGGTGAAATAACTACTACCTTAGGTGTTCCTATCATTTGGGTAGCACATATGATCTTTAGAAATGTTCTATCTAGTGATTCCATGATAAGAGGGTTTTCTGTCCCTTTCCATTGTACCCTTTCTGCTCTTTTCATCATTTGTCCTAAGTCTTTTTGTTCCCTTCCTTTGCTCACATAGATTGTCACATGTGGAACAGATTCTGGTATCTGAAACCATTTGTTTATAAAGTCATTATTCTCTATCTTGAGTGCTGCTCCCTCCTGTCCAACTACTATGTATTCTGACATCAAGGTGATTTCTTGTTGTTTTGTTCCATTCAGCCACTTTTCCTCCAATTCTGGGTTTCTTGTTTCATCATACATTAATGTACAATGATGCTCTGCTCCAGGCACATTTGGATCTCCTAACTGTGCCTTAATATATTTTCCCCATTTGTCTATTGTCATTTGTTTCACTTCTCTGTCATCAATGTAGATTCCTTCTGGAGTGCACCATATCTGTAAGTTCATTTTACATATAGCGTCTCTTCCCAATAAGTTCACTGGTGTATTTTCTGATATCAAGATTGGGATGTTTACTGCTTTTCCTTTTACTTCTATGTTTACTGGAGCCGTCATTGGAATCAACTGCGTTTGTCCCGAGAATCCTACTGTCTTAACATATTTTCCAGACCGGGGAGGTGAGAGGCATAACTTGGACTTATACTGCGTAAAAGTGGCTCCAGTATCTAACATAACCGGTGTTACTTTGCCCTCTATCTTAACCTTCATTATTGGTTCTTGATCAGCATCAGTTGATATCATTGGAAGCTGACCCCTCCCGTAGGATTCTCTGGGCATCCCTAGTAACCTTGTGGTGGTCCGCGCCATGGATTGACGGGACCTGGGGCCTACTGCTGCTGCTGCTGCTGAGGGTCTTGTTGCCAGTTGTTGGTGTCTGCCTGGTGCGTTTGTGGCCAGGGGTTCATAGGACATTCAGCTTTTCGGTGTCCCACTTGGTTACACCCCCAACATGCATTTGTTGGGCCATTATTATAATTCTGTCTTCCTCGTCCTCTTCCCCTTGATACTGTCGATTCCATCTTCTATTCATTTGATCGGGAAATGATATATCACAGTCGGCATGGGCTGTTGCATCACCTGATTCTGCATGGGTATCTGGTTTGGTACCACAGTCGGCATGGGCTGTTGCATCACCTGACTTTGCATGGGTATCTGGTTTTGAGCACCTGGTACAGGAGCCATTGGTGCTACCTGGATTGTTGATACGGGTTGATACATGGGCGCAGGTGGTACGCCGGGTACCATAGGTGTGACTGTTTCACTTGAGGCCATCTGAGCCTGTGCACCGATCGGAGTTTGCAATACTGTATTTATTGGCGCCATCACAGAGGTTGGTGCATCTTTTCCTTTTACTGCTGCTTGAATTCTTTTCTTGTTTCCTGTTAGTTCCTCCAGTTGCAACTGTTCCAGTTTCTTACGTATGTCCCTCTCTTGTTGCTTTAGCTTTTCTTCATTCCGTCTGTGTTGTTCCACTGCATGTACCACATGGGCACAGAACTCTTTCTGTGTCTTGGTAGTTAACCCCACCACGTCTTCCAGCTTTTCCTTTACTGGTGTAGGCATAGCCTCTATTATGGCCATTCGGAACACAGCTGTCATCCAGGGATCCTTTTCTGGATCTTTTTCCATTTCCAGCTTCCATCTCTTTAGCTCTCATTCGATATAGGCTTTCGGGTTTTCAGTTGTTCCCAGTGGCTCTCCTTTTATTGATTTTGGGTCTAGGTTGGTGGGAAATTCTTCTCTTAGGGCTTTCCAGATGGTATTTCGGCATCTGCTGAATGGTATCTCATCATACTTTGTGGTATCTGCTGCATTTCCCACTTTGGCTTTTTCAAGTATTTCCGCTATTTTACCTCCTCCAATGCATCTTGCAAGAAGTGCTTTAATGTCTCCCAGGGCCAGTTGAGTTCCTACTGCTCGCTCCTCAACATCTCTAATCCACCTTCCTGCTCCTTCATATATGTCAGGGAGGGCTGCCAGTAATCCTTCAAGATCATGGTTGGCCCATGGCACATAGCAGTCATACTGTCCCTTCATCATAATAGGACACTGTGATGATATCGTCCTATTATGTCGTCTGACTGGTCTTCTCACTTCCTCTTCATCTGGCCATTCTTCATCATCCCTCCATCAGATTCCACATCAGTTCTGACCATTCTTCCTGTCATTCTCTGCCATGTTTGCTTAGTCTTTTCTGGCATGTCTTCAAGATAGAGTTGTCCTGTAACCTGTTTCATCTTTCCTTTTGTCCGGTGTCCCAGGGTGTTTATGTCTGGGCGACATGCTCTCTTCTTCTTGTTGACCTTCTCATGTTTTCCAGCATCTCTTTTTCCTTTCTCATGGAGTCCGATAGTTCCTGTGACTTGGCTCTGATGCTGGTCACATCTTCTCTCATTTTCCGCTGCTTTTTCACACTTTCTTTCACTCTTGATGATATTGTCATGCCGTCATCTGTCTCTATTAGATCGTCATCTTCAGATGTGCTTTCTTGCTCTTGTTGTTTTCTTTGTTCTTTGTTCTGTTGCTCCACATACCCTTTTATTCCTTCTATTATTGCTTCCTGGCATTGTTTGTTTAATTCTTCCTTTATTCTTTGTTGACTTAACAGCTCTTGGCGCATTTCTTGATCTGATCCTTCTGGCCCTTCCCACCTTTGACTTGGACTCCATAGACCCTTTGTGCTGTTCTGTTCTGATCCCACTGCTTCCCCATAATTGTGGCTCATAGTTCCTCTCAGTTTAATATCTGGGTATAGATTTGCTGGTTTTTCTTCTGGCTCTATTGACACTTTCTCAGTGACTTCTATTTCTCCAGCCATGTGTACTTCCCCCTTAAACTCCATCATAGGCATTTGTAAATTTCCTTTCATTTCCATTGTTGGTGCATAGGGAGGGGGTCTTTCTCCTTTTTCTTCATCCACCTTTTTTCCTTCCCTTTCCTGTTTTATTATTTCTATCCCCTTGGTCTTGAACATATGGAGCATTGTTAGTTCCCTATCTCGTTTCATTATCCTCTTCTGGCTCTTATCTTTTGGTTTATGATTTTTTACCAATGCTTCCATTTCTCTACATATCCCTACATCAAATGTTCCCTCTGCTGGCCACTTTGTGTTCAGCCCCTTTGTTCTTCCTTCCCATTTCCTAGACATCTCTTTTATCACCTCTCTATATGTTGGGAACTCCATGCATATCTGATCTATTGGTGTCGGTGCCATTTTACTATCCCTCTATGTTTTCAATAATTCAGTACCTCTTTAACCCCAGAGTGTTCTATTCTGCTATGCTAATCTTCACCGGGCTGGTCAGACGAGGACCACTAAAAGTATCCGACCCCTGACTTCCCCTGGGCTTTTTCTGGGTTGAGGAATTTCCTTCTTCCTAGATATTTTAATACTGGTACTTTTTGTTTGTGTTCTGCTTGGTTGCTTTGTTGGTTCCTCTTCTGGTCCCAGTCCACACAGATTATTATGTATCCAAACAATGTCACTCCTCAGGGTTATCAAATCACTGCTCCAGGTTTTTCCACAACACTCTTGACCTGTTGCAATTACTTCTCCTGCCCAGTGCATGAAAGTAAAACATGAGGTTAATTTATTTGACTTTTTATCTATTATCATTTTGCCTCTTTTTCCTTCTTTCCTTTTTACACCCTTTCTAATCCACTGCCAGCCCTCCGTACTGTTATTATCAGGCGGGAGGAGACCCAAGAAATCTTATCCTATCTCTCTTATGCGTGCTCAAAAGCCCTCCCTTTACTGCTCTCTTGTTCTGGTTCTAGCAGCCCCTCCCCTCTCTCCCTCCCAACACTCAGTCCCCAGCATGCTGTGTGAGAGAGAGAGAGAGAGAGAGAGAGAGAGAGAGACAATCAACTATTATGCTCATTTACCTTAGTCTTACCTGCTACACTATTGATTTTATTTATACTATTTATATATTCCCCTTTTGTTTATCATCTCTTCTTCTTATAGTTATTTATTATCTTTTACTTCTTTCCTTTACACTCTTTTGTCATGCTCTTTATTTTTATTTTTATTAATTCATATTTTTCTTAGTCTTTTATTTTATTATTTGCTTATGTTCCCTCTTTTTATTACTTGTATGGTTTCACTTTATTTCTTTTCAAAACCAACTATTTGTTTGTTTATACTTTATTTTCCCATTACAATCCCTCATTACAAGATTTTTAGAGATGATTACACATTACTTATTTTATGCATGCACTTGGATACAAGTTTGATCTGGTTAACATACTTATACATTGCTTCATTCTTATACACACAGCATAGTTATAAGTGTCTAAACTAATACATTAATTCTTCTAACTATTTAATCTTTCTCATGCATTATACTTTCGTGTGTGGTTACATATTTATCTAAACATGAACATTACATCATTAAGGATTACATTACTGTAAATGTCTTTATTAACCTCTTAAGATCCTTGCCATTTTTGGGGATTTCCGCCTGGATTTGGCCTACCCAAATTAAAAAGCTTCCCATTCCCACATACTTTGGCCTAAATACACAGTTTTGGTGTCATTTTACAGGAAACCCTTTGAAGTTGCATAAAACACTGCTAAAAATTAAAAATAATTAAATATATGTTGTCTGAACAGTAATAACCCTCCTAAAAAAGAGGCGCTTTTTGATTTTTTTATATAATTTCATTTTTGAAAGTGTATAACTCAAGCCCTGTAAACCCTAGCAGCAAGCAGACAGTTTTGGCTGTTTCCACTAGATGTCAGCAAATACCTGAAAAAGGAATTTTGTCTGTATCATGTTTTATTTAATATCTATTTCAATTTATTTGAAGGGAGGAATATTACCTTTTTTTGGTGTACTTTCCGCCTACCCAAATCTAAAGTCTCCCCATACCCATATACAGTGCTATAAATGCAAAATCCCAGTGTAATTTTACAGAAAACCCTTTGTCATTACATAAAACACTGTTGAAAGTGGTAAATATGCGCTCTGGTGTCTGGTGAGACGTGTCTGTGTGTTTTGCGACGTAACCTACCTAGTGATCACTTCACAGTCTGGATGCAATATCACAGCCCCTGATTGGTCTATTTGATCTTGAGAGACATTGCCGGAAAGCAGAGGGTCTAAGCTTTACGGCAATATATGCTTTATCCGGATCGGATGTTTACATATTTTCCTGGATTGTTGAATATCATATAACATTACTTTGTGGTGTTTCTGCACTCGAGGGATTACTTGGGCACACAACCACAGAAAACACTGAAAAACGGCTCATTTTGCAGAGAATAACCTAAGGTAAAGGATTATGTAGCATTTGTGGCTAACTGTGCTGTCTAGTGCGAGTAGCACGGCAAATATTCAATAATTTCACTTGTATGTTTACAAATGTTGATTGTATACTTCATGATTCATTCGAAGTGTATTAGATATGTGATTATACCTCAATAAAAAGACTTATTGGAACTTCTTACTGGCAATGAGAGCTTTCATTTGATACTTGGTTTGTACATGTGCGTCATATTTGAGCTGATATGAGAAATATGCGTATTCAAAAACGCACATAATTATGACACGACTTTTGATGGGTGGAACTATGTAATTTATTGTAAATAAGTTACTTAGTGTAAAACAAATGCCAAAGTGATGCATATCTCAAGAAAGTAGACATTCTAAGCTTTCAAATGGTACCAGATATGAGCTTATAACTCCTCCGCATACATTTAAAATTGGAAGTACATTATTACTGACGTAATTTTAAATCCCGGATCCGGGATCGTGGATTTTATTAATGATACACTCTAAGTTTTGCATTCTATCTTATTTCATGCATATCTATATTTTTCTATCCAAGCCTGCCCCCTATTGGTTATCTTGCTGTCTCTCATATATGTCCAGCCAAGTCTGCTTTATTTCTGCTGGGGGATCCAGGCAAACTCTTACCTCAAACATTCCTATTGTACCTTCAATTACAGTTGCTGGTACAATCTCCCCTTCATTATTTTCCTTGAATATTACTTTACTTTCCCTGTATACATTTCTGACTCTGTTGAATATCTCTAAGCTTACATTTTTCAAAATTGTGACACCTTGTCCCACTGGCCTCTCTAGCGTTTCCCAATAATGGGCCACTTCAGTGCTGAGATAAGGGATTTGCACTTGTTTAGCTGACCTTCTTACTTCTATCCCAAAGGTGTCCAGCTGTTCCCCATATCCTGCCTGGCAAAGTCTTTCTATGCCTGTTAAAAAGGTTCCAAGGTACAAGTTCTCCATTGTGACTTCCAACCAATCTACAAAAGGCCATTCTTGTTCTAATTCTGGTAAATTTACTATCGTAATCAAACCTCTCAACAGTGCCTTCTTTTTATCTAGTGTCAATTGTCTTTTCTGTCCCGTGTAATCTACATACTCTGTTTCCCTCCAAAAATGATCACGTATGCCCTTTGACTCTATCAATGTCTTTTCCAATTTTCGTTCCCACTCTTCAGGTCCCCGTCGGTCTTCGCATCTCACAAATTTCATGGGTCTCTGCATTTTCTCTTTAGTTTTGTTCACTGTAAATGGAAAACATTTTCCTTCTTTTTATTCTCCAATTAATCTATTTCTTTTTCTATCCCAATCCCCCCCCCCCCACTCACAGTGCTGGCCATTCAGCCACCCAGTGAGTGAAGGCAGGTCCGGGAGACAGAGGATCAGGTGTTCTCACATCTTTTTCTACAATTATTTTCTTCATTTTAGTTTCCCAATTTACCCTTACTTTTAGTTCATGTTACTTGCTTGGTGCACCTGATTCTCTGCATTATTCTGCGCTTGCACACAACACATCATCAGCACTGTGACCATGCATTTGAAAAAACACATAGACAATGCGGTTAGTAGTATGAAAGCACATGCACCAACAACATAGTTAGTTATGCACATTATTCATTATCTTAAACATGCACATAGTTCAACAATTCCCCGTTTTCTGCACAGTCCGGGTTCCGTCAAACACTGCAATAAATAACTTAATCTAACACCTGGAGGAATTTTGCACGAATTTTCACTTCTCCACCCGTGTTAGGATTTTCACCTGTACAGGATTTTCAGCCACTCTTCTGGCAAAACCTTGAATAAATGCACCTAACCGGGAATTTTCATGCGCCGTCGCTTCTCGACTCACCCCCAGGCTTTTTCTACCTTCTTTAATACACTAACTTAAACAATCCCACCCCCCATTTTTGAAATCTGGAACTTTCTCTATTTTAGCCAATTAGTTCGAATTATCCTATGTTCGGACTGGCAAAAGTCTTAGGGAAGCCACTTACTGGGACCCGCTACCACAGATCACACAAAAACACCTTAAGCAAAGATGCTTACCTCAGTTTCTGGCGCCGGTGTTTCTGTGCGATTCGTGCAAGCCGTCCCACCAGCGACCTCTGCCCCCTTGACCTCAATGCCAGCCCCACAAGTTGGGCGCCAAAGATATGTCGTGGAATATTGCGAAGAGTTTCCCTAAGTTGAAGAAAACTTTCAGAGTCTTGAGTTCCAGATGCCAAAGTTGTAGTTTATTGATCACCAACAAACAAGAGACCAGTCAGCTGACTGTTCTGACTCTATCCTCCTGAGTTCTCAGTTATATACCTTTTTGTTATCTTCTTGCCCATTATCTCTGACCAATAGAATAATTACTCTTGTCTCTTTCCTTCGCCACCAATATGTTCTATTTTCCTCACTAATTAAATATTGGTGGAAAATCCCCCATCTAATTATTTTTTAAAAAACATACATCAACTGGTAACTCCACTTATTTTTGACATAAGTCATAGTTCATGGTAAAAGTGCATCAATTTTAGAAACACCTGTGTATGAGACAAACAGCCATGTCCCCATCACATACCTTTTACCTTTGCCCTACATTTCAGTGTACCCTCATAATGAGGCGGCCTTTAATTTAATTAATTGTTTGTTCATACACAGTATCATTTGATTAATGAAAGAAAATACAAGCTCCAAAGATATTTAACTCATCAAGGTAAAACACCATGCCAGAAACATATCATATAAGAGATATCTAACTTATTAAAAGTGTTTTCGTAACAAGTGCATCCTGTATTTTAATGAGACACACCATATATTTTAGAGATACGTGTCAGCATAAAGGAAATACACCAAAGATATATGTCAGAATACTACTAATTAACAGAAACAGTGAAACACCAGCTGCAAGAATACAAGACACCATTCATATAATAACTGATTAAAGAAGTACATCCTGTATTTCAAGGTTGTATACCATTCTTTGTGTTCTCTGCAGCATCAACACTTTTAGTAACCTCATATGCTCTCTCCTGGCTCACACAAAGGCCTAGAAACTCATATAAGTATTTTGATATCTAAGAATGATTATTATACCATCTAAAAAATGATTATTCTACAATACCCGCTGCTCTGCAAATGTCTGTTAGAGAGGCACCACTGGTCAGGGCCTAGGAGGCCACCACACTCCTGGTAGAATGGGCTCGTAGTCCTGCAGAAGGTGGCACGTGCTGGGCGTGATATTCCATAGCTATGGCGTCAATGATCCAATGGGCAATCCTCTGCTTCATTTCCGCTGTCCACCAAAGCAGACAAAGAGCTGCGTGCGATCCAAATAGATGTGTAAACAGCAATGCCAGGCTGGGTCTGCCTCCTCCTGGGGCAGCGCTTGTAGGTTCACAACCTGATCCCTGAATGGGGTCATGGGAACCTTGGGCACATAGCCCGGTCGGGATCTCAGGATCACATGAGAGTAACCTGAACCGAACTCCAGGCACATTTTGCTGACAGAGAACGCTTGCAGGTCCCCTACCCTCTTGATGGAGGTGAGCACCTTCAGGGGGGCAGCCTTCAGAGAGTGCCTTAAGCTCCGCTGACTCTAAGGGCTTAAAGGGAGCCCCTCGTAGGCCTTCCAGGACTACAGAGAGGTCCCACGAGGAAACAAGGTGCGGTCTGGAGGGATTCAACCTCCTGCGCCTCTCAGGAACCTGATGCTCAGTTCGTGTTTTCCGAAGGACTTACCGCCCACTGTGTCATGGTGTGCCACTCTAGAGGCTACGTACACCTTCAAGGGACAGCCATCCCTTCAACCTCTCCTGCAGGAAGGAAAGCACCTATCCAACTACACATCTCTGGGGGTCTTCATGTCGGGAAGAACACCACTTAGTGAACAGACGCTACTTTAAAGCATACAGGTGCCTCGTAGAGAGAGCCCTAGCCTGAGTGATTGTGTCTATCACAGCGGCTGGTAGGCCACTTAGGTCTGATGCGTCCCATCCAGGGGACAGACATGGAGATTCCAGAGGTCTGGTCACAGGTGCCAGATGGTGCCCTGTCCCTGAGATAGAAGGTCCTTCCTCAGGGGAATTCGCCGGGGGGCTGACGCGATGAGTGTGAGGTCTGAGAACCAAGTCTGGGTGGGCCAGTAGGGTGCTACTAGGATGACCTGCTCCTCATCCTCCCTGACCTTGCACACAGGGTCTGTGCAAGTAGGCTCACTGGGGGAAATGCATATTTGCGGAGTCCAGGGGGCCAGCTGTGTGCCAGCGCATCTATACCGAGGTGTGCCTTGGTCACTAAAGCGGCAGTGGGAGGATTCTGGGGAAGTGAACAGGTCTACCTGTTCCTACCCATATCAACTCCAAATCAGCTGGACAATCTGAGGTCTCCACTCTCCCATGCCATGACAGTACGTCCGCTGTAGTGTTGAGGTCACCCGGGATGTGAGTGGCTCACAGCGACTTTAGGTGCTGCTGACTCCAGAGGAGACGGCGGGCGAGTTGTGACAAATAAAGGGGGCGTAAACCGTCTTAACGGTTGATGTATGCCAGGGTTGCTGTGTTGTCTGTCCGAACCAACATGTGCTTGCCCTGGATACACGGTCGGAACCTCCGCAAGAGAGCAATATTGCTAACAACTCGAGGCAGTTGATGTCCCAACATAGCTGCGGGCCCGTCCAGGAGCCGGAGGTTGCATGCCCGTTGCATACAGCACCCCAGCCCATCTTGGAGGCAACCGTTGTAACTACGACGCACCTGGAGACCTACCCTAGGGGAACACCTGCCCTTAGAAATGTGAGGTCGGTCCAAGGGCTGAAGAGAAGGCAACAGCGTGATGTGATGGCCAGGGCTGAAGAGAAGGCAACAGTGTGATGTGATGGCCACGTGATGGCCACGCGATATGTCCTGCAGCACCATGCCCATCTTGGGACTCGAGAATGGAGTCAGTGCTGAAGCGGTATCATATGCATCAATACGAGTGGTGTGGCCACCGCTGAGGATGCCATATGCCACAGAAGCCTCTGAAACAGTTTCAGTGGCACCACTGTTTTCTATCTGAACGCCTTCAAACAGGTCAGCACCGACTGTGCGCGCTCGTCCGGGTCGGACGGTACGGGTCCACCATCGCGAAGGTCAGGAGAGCCCAAGTCACGTGTCCGGGCGAGGGGGACCAAGGGGAAAATCTCGTCGGGTGTACCGGTGGGTGGGGCCTCGTGGCGGGGCGGAGCCAGAGACGGGAGCTTCGGGCGCCCATGCCAGGTGGCAGCGCTCTGCAGGCATAGGTGCACCGCGAGCACCTTATCCACTGGGGGCATCACTATCGAGGGTAGTGAGGGCGGGGGAGCCGAAAGATCGGGATCGGGCAGTAAAAGGTGCCGTCTACGATGACTGGACAAGCCCGCTCTCCGATGCTGTGCTCGAGAGCACATCACCTTCGTGGGCCCCGAATAAGAGGTCGAACTCGCACTGAGATGAGCCGGTGCACTCATCCAGAAGCTTGATCTGGCCAAAAGAGCATGCTGGGGAATGGGAGGTCTGTGGGGAATGACCCGGTGGAGGTGGCCCCATTGAGGTCCCCAAATCGCCGGAGAAGGCAGGAGATAATGACCGCAACCAGGAATAACATATTTTAGATGTCGCAGCTAGTGCGCATGTCTTGAAACTCAGAGCAGAGTTGGTGGCTTTTTTTCTTCTTTTTTCTTCCCTTAACCATTTTAAGCTTGTTTGATTATATTAATTAAATCATTAATTAGCAAATTTAGTTAAATTTAATGGATTAATTAAAGAAAGAAACAACCTCCATGACGAAATCACCAAAGTAAAGAAGAAAAAAGTAGACTGTGGGGGAAAAAAAAAAAAAAAAATTAATAATAGGAATTAAAATAATAATGAAATACAATAAATAACATAAAGTTGACAGGGAAAGGGCTTTACAACTGATCTTCCAAAGTATATATTTTTTAAAAAGATAAATAATTTTGCAATTTAGTGTGTGTGTGTGTGTGTGTGTGTGTGTTATGTTAAAATATTTTATGTTTAAGTTTAGTGGTCTCTGCTACATAATTTTATTGTAACGAACTCAGACCGGAGATCGGGTTAGAATCCATTATGCAGAAGAGTTTATTAAACAAATCCAAGTCAGAAAGCTCAAACGTGGTCAGAATATCAGGCAGAGTTAAGCAACAGGCAAATTATCCAGTAAAGCCAATAAGACAGAAAGGGTAATCCAGAAACATGAAACCAATAAACAGGATGATAACATAAGGCAGAATGAGAACACACTTAATAAATGCTTGGTAATGCAGATAAACAGGCAATACTATGCAATAAGGGAGTGTGAATGCATGGCTTATATACAATTCAAACAGGAAGTGATATGGCAGGAAATTATGTGGCAGGAAACAGGAAGTGACAGTGTTCAGAATTCAGGTGAGGGCTCCCTCTGGTGGACAGGAGACCGTTCAAACGTTACATTTATGACAAAGTCAGACAAATTTGCAACATTGTTAAAATGTGATCCACCTTGAAAAGGCATCTCTACCCCACCCCGTGCCCCAGTCCCTGATCGGTCCACCCCCAGCACTCAACCTAGACTGGTCCAGGTCTGTTTGGCCACATCTCACCCAAAATGAGGACAGCACTTATGATCCATAGTCGGGCCGAATGTGGCTAAATGTGCCGTGTCTCAGCCCAAATCAGGCCAAATCCACACATCCAAATCCTAGCCAAATCTGGAAACCATTACTGGGCCAGAGCTGGCTCACTTTTGGTGAGCCATTGCCAGAACACAGCCGAGTGAGCCAACACTCATCCGCAATTGGCCCAATACTCAGCCCAATTGCGCTGGCTACCTGAGTTATGTTGGATTTGAATATAGACTGAGCCTGACAGGGTATTTGTCCTTTACTTTGCGTCTCAAGTCCTCTATACTGGTTCTCTGCTGCAACCCCTGTACTCTCTAGCACTTTTTACAATATATATATATATATATATATATATATATATATATATATATATATATATATAAATTAAACATTAAACTGAAAAAAAACTTATTTTGCTGACCTCATGTGCCTCATTTGTATGCTTTTTAAATGCAGGTTGAGAGTTCAGATCAGCAGCACGATATAGTTGTTCTTTTACTGTCCTTCCTTGCATCAAATGGCATGCTAGCACTGGCATAAGTACTACTATCTGCCAAATCTTTTTGATTTGTTTTGCATTTTTTAATTATTGTTTGATTCTGAGAGTTATGAGCTTTCTGACGGAATGATGAAACACATGCACGTCTGACAAAATTCAGCACAAATAAGTCCCGGTACCAGTACCACCTGAAAATAATTTCTGGTACTCCATTCCCATCGAGGACCAGCAGAATTTCACCCCTGGATGCAAGTAAAATAATATATTTTATTAGTGGGCAGTGCATGCTCTAGTGAAGTGAAGAGATCCATGTCTCTCCCGAAACACTCCCAAATGCATTTTATCACCCAATGGTGGAGAAGACATTCGCCTGCAAGGGGACTTCCTCTACATAATTGACTCGGCCCGGTAAATTGACTGCTCAGAGGGAGGCTAATTGCAGTTGTGCCTATAGTAAAAATCATGTCACCATTCGGTGAAGACTCAGGAACCTCAGGCCGTCCTGGCGGTTGATGTACACCACTACCATGGTGTTATCTGTTGTCCGCACTAACATGTACTTGTTTTGAAGCACCGGGAATAAATAATGCAGGCTTAGGTCCACTGCCTTGTGTTTCAGGGCATGCACACTCAAAGCCACTGCATTGTTTACACAAGCTGCGGGTAAGCGTAATGCACTGACAAAAGGGCAGGCAAAAAAATCGGGTCTGGCTGTAATACAAGACATACAATCAGACATGTGGTTCAAAATAACAAGCATGTTATAATTTTCATATTTTCCTCAGTAACCCAGTTGAGGAGTTGTTTTTCTATCCATGTGTTAAGGTAATCAGGAGATGGGAACAGTGAGACGGGTAAGGCTCTTTATTTTCTGCATTTAGTTCAAAGCTTAGCTTCACAAACACTTCCGCTTCACCGGCTGCACTCTAGTCTGGCTCTCTCTCCCCACTTTGGGAGTGGCGCGGCCGTTTACATGCCATTCTCCCCATGCTCACTGGAATTAGAGACAGGTATTAGACATAATTTAGCTCAGCTGCAGGCATCCTTACCGCCTTCCCTCTCCGGACGGCCGTCTGACCACGCCCCCGCTACCACATACCTGGCCTGACTAAGCCCCCCCCACACACACACACACATTTCTGGAAAGGAAGTCAGCGACAGCCATCTGCACCCCCAGCCTGTAGACTACCTTGAACTTTAAAGGCTGGAGAGCCAGATACCACCGGGTGGTCCGGGCGTTAGTTTCCTTTATGCGGTGGAGCCATTGGAGTGGGGTGTGGTCCGAGCAGAGGGTGAAGGCCTGCCCCAGCAGGTATTATCGGAGAGTGAGGAACATCCACTTGATGGCCAGACACTCCTTTTCCACGGTGCTGTACTTGGGGATCTGCCAATAACCCTTTGTCAAATCCAATGTTGAATAAAATCAAGCAGTACCTAACCAATAAAGCAACTCATCATGCAGGGCATCGGCTATGCATCAAATTTAGACACCGCGTTGACTTACCTATAATCCTCACAGAACAGTACAGACCCATCACTCTTGGGGACAAGAACAACCGGGCTGGACCAATCACTGTGGGATTCCTCTATTATTCCCTTCCTCTATTATTCCCATATCAAGCATCGCATCTAATTCTTCTCGAACTATTTTGTTTTTGTGTTTGGGAAAGCGATAGGGGCGGCTACGTACCACCACTTCCAGTTCAGACTTGATGTGGTGCTGGATGAGGTTTGTACGACCCGGGAGAGGGGAAAACACATCTGCAAACTCTTGCTGTAATTTAACAACTATGGCAATATGGCAAGGGGTGGTCTCCACAAGTGTCCGGAGAGATATGTTTGGTTTTTGTATCCACCTCCGGCCCGAGCTCTGCCCTCTCCAGAACTACCATAGCCAACGTCACAGGGCCTCCACAATTTCAGGAGGTTGAGATGATATATTTGACGTGATATATTTGGTTAGTTTAACCTCATAATCGAGATCCCCCGCTTGTCGTGTGACCTCAAAGGGTCCTTGCCACTTGGTGAGTAATTTGGAGTTCGATGTTGTGAGTAATACTAGAACTTTATCTCCCGGTATCCCGGCAAATTCCCTTAGCCATACAGTCGGCGCTGTTATTCTTTAGCTTGGAGCAAATTCTCTTGTCTTAGTTGCCCCATTGTATGGAGTTTTGCTCTAAGATCAAGGATGTACTGAATTTCATTTTTGCTATTTGAAGGTCCACTCTCCCAAGATTTGCAAAGGATGTCAAGCACCCCGTGCAGGCGCTGCCCATACATCAGCTCAAACGGGGAGAACCACCGTGGAGGCTTGCGGGACCTCTCGTACTGCGAATAACAGGGGGTTGAGCCATTTATCAAAATTTCTAGCATCCTCGTGCACAAAGATACGAATCATGTTGTTAAGGGTTTTATTAAATTGCTCCACCAGGCCATTGGTCTGCAGATGGTAAACGCTGGTGCGAATCGATTTAATACCCAACAGTTCATACAGTTTGCGTAGTGTATGTGACATAAAGATTTTGCCCTGGTTGGTGAGGATTTCTTTCAGAATCCCACCTGGGAGATTATTTTGAAGAGTACCTCAGCAACACTACATGCTGAGATGTTGCTCAGGGACACTGCTCCCGGATATCGTGTTGTATAATCCACTAGGACTAATATAAAGCGATGTCCACGTGCTGTCTGCTCTAATGGTCTGACGAGGTCCATGCCAATTCTCTCGAAGGTGATCTCGATTAGCGGAAGAGGGCACAATGGCGCTTTAGGGGGGGCTGGTGGGTTCACTAGCTGACATTCACGGCACGCCGTACACCACCTGTGGACATCACCGCCAATGCCCGGCCAATAAAAAGGGGCTATTAAGTGGTTCAGTGTTTTTCTTTCCCCTAAGTGACCGGCCATCAGATTACAGTGAGACGCCTGGAAAACCATTTCCCGGCGGCTCCGTGGTATTAAGAGCTGGGTTGTGTCTTCTTTCGTATGAGTGTCCTGCGTCACACTTATACAACCGCTCATTGATAATTGTGAAATAGAGGTATGAAAGTGGGACATTCAGGCGGAGTTGTTGACCATCAATTACTCTCACTTGGTCAAAGGCGTGCTTGAGTGTTGCGTCTTGCGACTGCTCCAGAGGGAAATCCCTTTCGTGAAATCCCCTGTGAATGGGAGCTGACGAAGACGGCTCCGCCCCACCTCCCCTGCCAAAGCGTCCCACACTTCACATCTCGTCACTTTTATGCAGGACCAATCCATACATATTCCCTTTAATACACTTTTAAACTCAATTACTCCCCAAGATCAGCGGATGGGTGAGGCGGGAAAAAACAGCAGCCTCCACTCTATAGATTGTTCCCCAAAATGTTATTACCAGGGTCACGATAGGGTATTTGTGAATATCCCCATGCACACACTTCACCTTCACCATTTTCACTGTACCCAATGCCTCGTGTTGAACCAAGCGTTGGTGTATAGTGGTTTGATTACAACCTGTGTCCACCAATGCTTGGTGAGTACCCCCCTTGATTCTTACTGGTATGTGGTACATTTCGGCTCGGTCGGAGCAGCCTGTGGGGTGTCGGGGATCTGGAACACTGTCCCCAGCTCCATCACTGAGAACTGATCCCGGAAGTGCCCTGGATCCCCGCAACTCCAGCAGGCTGGCCCAGGCACCACGCCCACATCTGCATCGGCGGACACTTCCACCTCAGGGAATTGGGCGCGGTGGCGGAACTCCTCATCTCCGCGGGGCAGGAACAGGCTCTGGAGAGAGAGCAGAGTGAGAGGCGAGGGGGGAACACACAGGGGAATGAGAGAGAGAGAGAGAGAGAGAGAGAGAGAGAGAGAGAGAGAGAGAGAGAGAGAAGAGGTCTCTTCCGCCCTCGGGTACCCCTCCATATGGTCCTCTGCCAGTCAGACAGCTTCCTCCAGTGACGCCGGGCGGTGGCACTGGACCCACTCCGCCATTGCCTTTGGCAGTCGAAGGATAAATTGCTCCAGTACCACCTGGTCTAGAACTCCCATGAAGTCGCGGTTCCTCACCAGCAGCCATTTCCGGCACGCCTCTCAGACCGCTGGGAAAAGTCAAATGGGCGGTCGTGTCATCACTTCTGTGTCATCTTCCGCCCCCATCTTGAGGAGAGTGGGTGGAGGCAGGGGGCTGAGGTGGTCCGGGGTCGCGGTTGGGGCTCTCTTCTGGCCAAGCAGACTCCGGATCGCATGCCGGTCCTCTGCTTGAGCTCGCATGATTTCGAAAAACCAAATATTGGTTTGTACCAAAAGTTATAATGCAGTCTACATTAAAAATGGTGTTAATGCACGCAAGCAAGCACACATGCACACACACACACACACAGAGATTAATAAAAACTCACTAAATTTCTACAATCTCCTATGTCGGTGTGTATGTAACATAGTAAGCCATGTGTATACCACATGCTAATCAGTTTTGGTAAACACTGGTATTTACACTACAGCAGCACATGATAGATATACTGATGTATAAATACCATAGTATCAGAACAGGGTAAATGGTGGTATTGATACCATGGTAAATAATAATCATGGTAAACTGGTATTTACGGTGGTCTTTATAACATGGTAAAAAATATAATCATGGTAAATGGTGGTATTTATAACATGGTGAACCTGATCCCATGGTATATAAACTTGCATAAATGTAGAGTCTTTACTATTTTACTATTATTTAAACTTCTAATTAAAAACACACTTCCTGCACTAAATTAAATGTATAACAGTGATCAGCATTGACAATAATCAGAAGTAATACTACTACTACTAATAAAACAATCGATTACAAGAAGAGAACAATCCTGCAGTCTGCAGATTTTACTGCCACTGTGCTTTCCTCAGTTTTGAAGGTGTGTATAATCAGCCGAGTCTGTCAATGCACTGATGCAGTGGAAATGCTGGGAGATCTCTGTGTCTGGGTGAAGGCACCAGCAAGCTTCAAAACCTCCATGGAACTCTTGTATTTTGGCAAGAAAACGTCAATGCCAGTTAAGTTACCAGTCCCATACCTGTAATTTTTAACCTTGATTGTTTTTACACTTGTTTTTATTTTTTTCTAAAATATTGCCACAACCCTCCAAATTCACCAAGGTGCAGACACAAAAAGAAGGACTATTATCTACAATAACAAACTAAAAGCTCAGCGCCACTTGTGAGATAATTTTAAAAGAAACAAAAAACTATTCACAGGCAGTTCTGGTGCATTTTGGCAATTCCCTTCATTCTTACACTTTACAAGTCTGCAGAAAAGATATGATTAAGATGGCCGCTCATGGAGAGCAGATTTTGTGCAGCATAAGTCATGTGAAATCTCCTGGAAATACACCCTATAATAGTCCACACAAATGGTTTTCCACACAAAATCACAGGCAGAAATTAACATGGCATCAAGTTTATTTAACAATGGATTTGTGGGTATTGAAGTTTACGTGAGCTGTGCGAGACACTGCGTTGCGTTCTTTAATTGGTTTAGGAAACACTCCGCTACAGCCGACTACTTTCGTTTTGACATGACAGCGGTATCTGCAAGTACGTGTCACGTGACGTCCGTTGATGCAAGGATAATTGTCTCGTTGGCTATTTTCACTTTAAAATGAAACGACACTTCAAGAAATAAATACAGAGGACATGACCTCGGTGTCCTCAGTGGTAGTTACGGCCATGTCTGGAGATCGCTGGTTCGAATCCAGGCTATGCCATCGCTGATCATGGCCAGAAGCTCCCTATAATATTCCACTCAAATGGTTCAGCATGATAGGTTATTATTGCTGTGTCCCTTTCATGATCCCATTTGTATTTTTGTCTTTTTATTCCAGATCCTCCGTGTTCTTCATTTTGTCTCACACTAGACCGTGTGATATATAAATATTTAACATGGGGAATTCAAGCACTCATGTGGCCAACGCGACCGGGAAGCATCTTCGGGTTTACTATGAAGTGGAGAGCATGAAACTGGAGGATATAGTGGTGAATGTCAGCGGGTCATCTGGAGGGACACTGGGCCCTGCCCCCGCAGCGACCGCGAACGTCTCCACCACCACGAATATGGTCTTCAAACCAGACTCCCGGATTCGATACATACGCCTGCCGGTCGACGAGACCTGTAAATTCTCTGGAGAAGGCAAGCTTTACACCTCGGTCTTTGTGGAAGACAAACAAAAGCGTGCAGCCTGCAATAAAATCATCTGTAAGAATTACAAAATCCCCAGGAATAGGTCTTTTATTGTGACAGCCAACCATAACATTAAGTTTACCAAGAAGAAAAGCGAAGACCACTGGATCGATGAAGATGGCATCAACCATAAACCCCAAACAGCTTCCAAGAGTAGAAAAAAAGCTGTGTGCTGTTTCAAATAAATACTAAATACTTAGGGCTTGAAGTTAGTGGAGAGAAAACAAATTAGTAGAACAGAAACTAAAGCAATGGAATTTAATAATCTGAATTCAGCAGTGACTAGACTGAAGCCAGAATGAAATACAGGTTCGGAATCAGGAATCATTCACATTGTTTAGCTAAATTAAGATATTTATAGGGTAAAAAAACAAAACGCTTCTTGCTTTGGTAATAAGAAATCATTTTTATTATAAAGCGAGTCGGCTCAAAATATGTTTAAAAAGACATCACGGGGTGATCAAAAATAAAACTCCAAAACTTCAAGCCATAAAAATACTCATAGTTCACTGAACATGAGAATGTTTTTTTTCCTTACAAAGTGTAACACTTAAAACTGTAAATTAGAGATCTCTGCTGTTTCTGTGTTTCCAGACACAATGTTTTTCTGGTGTATGCTTGCTGCTGTTTCTGTGTTTCTCAAAACAAGGAAACATGTTATAGTGGAATAGACCTACATTGTGACACATTTTCAGGAAACATTTTTGCCAATCAGGAGCATGATGTTATCAGTCATTTGACTTTGCAAGATGGTAACTTTTTCAGAAGATACTACATGGTTTCTAAAACATAAATAGATTAGTTCACAATGTTTTCTTATGGTGTTTACTGAGAGTTTTTAAAGAAACATGTTTCCTTGTGGGGTGGCGTGGTGGTTAGTGCTGCTGCCTGCATTACAGCTCCAGGGTCCTGGGATTGATTCTTGGTCTCGGGGGTCTGTGTGGTGTTTTCATGTTCTCCCCAATGTGTTCATATTGTGTTTTTTTTTCCAGACACAAACACAGATTGATTGTCAAGGTCTCTAAATTGTACTCTAGGGTTGTTAGTTGTCCTGCGATGGACTGGCTTCCTCTCCAGGGTGTGTAATCCCGCCTTGCGCCTCTGTGTGTGTCTGCCTGTGTATGTGTCTGCTCTGCCTCACCACTGTGACCCTCTATAAAATAAAGCAGCCATGGATTACAGGGTTGGGGTCAATTCTGGATGGAACTGGAATTTGTTGGTAAATTCCTATGCAATTCAATAATTATCTGGATGAAAAATAAAAGGAGTGTCTTAAGTAAACGGTAAATGGTCTGCACTTATATAGCAAGTTTTATTAACCTTAGAG
Source organism: Xyrauchen texanus (assembly GCF_025860055.1). Taxonomy (NCBI): domain Eukaryota; kingdom Metazoa; phylum Chordata; class Actinopteri; order Cypriniformes; family Catostomidae; genus Xyrauchen; species Xyrauchen texanus. The sequence goes on from NC_068304.1 coordinate 1,835,441, forward strand.
TTTACAAAGCGCTTTACACTGTGTCCCATTCACCCATTCACACACACATTCACACTCACACTCATACACCAATGGCGGCAGAGCTGCCATGCAAGGCGCTAGCCTGCCATTGGGAGCAACTTGGGGTTCAGTGTCTTGCCCAAGGACACTTCGGCATGTGGAGTCATGTGGGCCAGGAAATGAACCGGCAACCCGGCGATTAGCGGTCGACCCGCTCTACCACCTGAGCCACAGCCGCCTCATTACAAGTAACAAGAGAGCCCTGCACTTTATGGGCTTCAAATATTATTGTTGCATATATCTTTGTATGAACTGTGAATTGTAGCTTCACTCTGCTTTTAGAAATTATTTGTGCAGAATTCCATTCAGAATTGACCCCAACCTTGATGGATTATGTATGTTTGTATTTATGTTTCCTTGTGCACCCTGAGATTAAAGTTACAATCAGGGGTATATGGGATAAGCAGTTATTTTTCCATAGATTTGTGCTATGCTATTAGGATTTTATTACACATGCTTGGTAACTGAAAAAAAAAAATACTATATACATGAATAAATCATAATAAAAAAAAAATATGAACGGTCAAATATTATTTTTTTATTTTTATATTTCATCTCTCTCCCTTTTAAACCTTTGTATACTTGTACCCTATTGTGCCACTGTATTTTGGAACAAGGTACCATGATATCATGTTATCAGTGTGAACAGGGCCGTGCACAGACATTTTGAAGGGCAGTGGCCCAAACCAAAAAAAGGGGCACTAAGAGGGTGGGTGCTTGTTAATACAAATTATCCAGTTGTTACAAATATACAATTAAAAGTGAAGACAGTACATGCAGTACAATACATTTCAGACTTTATTGTAGATGTTCACAATTACACATTGCTGATAATAACAGAAACTATTTACTGTTTTACATTTTGATATTTACCTGTTCCATTTACTGCAAAATCCTTTTATTTGGTACCATCTCCTGAAAGATCTTGATAACCTCATCTTTTATGATTAGGATGCCCCAAAATGTCTGTGCACGGCCCTGTCTGTCTCACCGTATTGCATTTCTTTCTCAATCTGAAAATGTTCTGTCTCTGACTCAGTTCCAAGATTTTCACTTTTACTCTGTTGAGTTGAGTCTGAGGCAGTTTCATCTTTATATAGAGAATGAATAACAAACCTTTTACAATCATATTGTAAATACAATTGTTAGGCTTAGTGCTAATTAAATTTATGTTGTTGTAATTCTATTACTCTTCCATTCAAAAAATTTAATGTCTATCTTTCTTTTTATCACACTCAAGCATATTCCTTCACGGTCAGCCAGTTTAACAGTCTTACCTGTAACTGTCTGATTTGGCTGATGTTCAGTGGGCTCTACCTCTCACTCTGAGCCTGCCTCTGCCTCATCTTTAAATTAAGTATAAGTATTAGACATTTAATTTTATTTATATATTATAAAGCATAAATCTATATTAAATATGATACTATGCTAATTTACAACTCATTTAGAACATTTATATTACCCTTTTAACTATTTATAGGCCTATTATTAATATGGTCTTAATAAAATAATATAAATAGCCTATGATGTGTTATAGATTACTACTATCGACTAAGACAAGTGATTATAATGGGAAATATATTTAATTACAAGAATTAACGTGTGACAAACTGTCAGCTAAATATTCTATATGATGATTTACGTGCAGGCTTGCTGGAGCTTTGAATCCAATGTTGAACTGCCTTTAGCAGCCTCCCTTCACTCTTTCTCTCTCTGTCTCTGTTTTTTTATGAAGGCATTGTTTTTTTGTCTACAAAGTGTGCCAACAGCAAATTTGGTGTTATTTATATTAGATCTGATCGGGTACAATAATTTGATTAGACAAGCATTCTAATTCTAAGAACGTGGATATGTTGTACAAGTTGTTAGCACTATTAGAAGACCAAGAGCAAAACATTACCGACAGAAATACAAAAACAAACTACCAAATTACTAATTCCACAGATCAACCACTGTCAGTACTGTGGATTGTAATACATCTACCTGTTAATGTGACGAGTGACAACCTTTGTGAACTGTCATCTTAAGCTGCGTACACACTGCCAGGGACACCATCTCATTAATTTTCAATGAGAGCACAGCGACTTCCGGCGACACGAGCTGTCACGACTGTTGGCGAATCGATGTGGGCGTGTCCAGCGACGCAACAAAGTTGAGACAAGTTCAACTTTATTCAAATGAAGAGCGACTTACTGAAGCAACAGCCAATAGGAGAGAAGACGGGAGAGCTCACGTGATCCTTCTCTCTCTCTCAGCTCCTGCAGTAACGGAAAGATGTATGAAATTACAATAGGATTTCAGCCCTTCGGCTTGAACCCCTAATAAAGAAACAAAGACCAGGATCACAGATACACATAGACTACAAAAGATGTGCTGACCTTGGTAGAAGTATTCTAGTGGTCAGAGTGAATTTGCAGTCTTAATTATGTTTGTTCTTTAGAGTTGCCGTAGTTCAGTGTTGCATCAGAAATTACACCAAAAGCAGCGTTTTCCTGTCATTCTGACTGATGTTACAAAAGGCTTTGAAAACCTATGCCTGAGAGTATTTAGTTTAGCATTCTTTTATTGTAATAGTTCAAAATGTAATTTAAGGAAACATCTGTGTAATTGTATTTCTGGGAAGATATAACTGAAGAGTTGATTGTTGCCCTGTTTATATAGAAATACCCATGTCTGAATTCATTATAATCTGAATGTAGTATTCATATGTATTGAATTATGATATACAATACATATGATTTGACATTTTCTTTATTTCTATGTTCAGTTTACAGTGCTTCCTTCAAGTAAAACAATTTCAACTAAAAGTCAGGCATTTGAGTCTTTCTTGCAGGAACCTGTTAGGTATCTGCCAAGCTAGTCAGGCTCAACAATGCAGCACTCATTAAAATATTTAATTAGTTGTGAATATAGGACACTAATTTGTAGTGTTTATCTGGGACCCCTTATAATTGTTGAAGCTGCTCTGTTACAAAGGACTGAAGGGGGGCTCTAGCATGCTACAATATGTTTTTCTCTCTGTATCTATGCTACTTAAGTTAAGGACAATTGAACAGCAAATCCTACCGGACCAGTCACATCGGAAGAAACGCTGTTCCTCCAACAACAGAGGGTTGACTGTATCTAATTGCACTAAAATAATGTAGCCATATGCCATCATTATAGCACATGAATACAGCATTGTTGGTATAGGATATATACTGCACTAATATATATATATATATATATATATATATATATATATATATATATATATATATATATATATATATATATATATATATATATATATTATACAATACATTTCACACTGATAACATGATATCATGGTACCTTGTGCCAAAATCCAGTGGTACGATAGGGTACAAATATACAAAGGTTTGAAAGGGAGAGAGATGGAATATGAAAATTTTAAAAATCATATTTGACCATTCATATTTTTTATTATGATTCATTAATCTATTGATCTACTATGTATATATTTAGTTTTTTCAGTTACCAACTGTAACTTTAATCTCAGGGTGCACAAGGAAACATAAATACAAACATAAATAGTCCATCAAGGTTGGGGTCAATTCTGAATGGAATTCTGCACTAATCATTCATACAAGCAGAGTGAAGCTACAATTCACAGTTCATACAAAAATATACGTAACAATAATATTTGAAGCCCATAAAGTGCAGAGCTTTCTTGTTACTTAAGACAGTTCTTTTATTTTTCATCCAGAGGATTATTGAATTGCATAGGAATTTATCAACAAATTCCAGTTCCATCCAGAATTGACCCCAACCCTGTAATCCATGGCTGCTTTATTATATAGAGGGTCACAGTGATGAGGCGGAGCAGACACACACAGGAAGACACACACAGAGGCGCAAGGCAGGATTACACACTGGAAGCCAGTCCCCTGCAGGGCAACTAACAATCCTAGAGTACAATTTAGAGACCCTGACAATCAATCTGTGTTTGTGTTTGGACTGTGGGAAAACACCAGAGCCCCCATTAGTGAAAAAACCCACAATATGAATACATTGGGGAGGACATGAAAACTCAACACAGACAGACAGACCCCCGAGACCAAGAATCAAACCTAGGACCCTGGAGCTGTGATGCAGACAGCAACGCTAACCACCGCGCTGCCCCACAAGGAAACATGATGTTTACTCAAGAGTTTTTAAAGAAACAGAAGAAAACATTGAGTTTAAAAAAAAAAAAAATAGATTTCTTCACAGTCAATTAAATGATTCCATGTAGCATCTTCTCATCTCCTGACAAAAAGTTATCAAAGGAATTTTGATTCGCCGAAGTGTTGCGAAGATATAAGCCAACAAATTGGTCAGGTGTCATCCATTTTGTGTGTATTGACCAATATCTACTAAACAAAAAGGCCAAATGTTACGAAACTTGATACACATGTACAACAGCACATTCTGAGTCTGCATACAAAATCATGAAAAAATGTGCCTATAGGGGGCACTACAACTAAAAAATGCTCATAACTCCGCAACTGTATTATCAATGAAGTTGAAAATGTGTATGCTTCTTGAAGGGGCCAAATGCTTACATATTCTACAATATGACTCAGACAAATAAAAAAAACATGGCCACCAGCAGCCAATCATATTTCAGCAAAATGTCTGTATAAATGGTGTGTAAATTCATCATCATCATCATCGGCAGTCCGTCGTGTATCGACGATGACTGTCTGGATTGGAGGCTATTGTAGGCAGGCTCTCGTGTGGGCTAGAAGGCCTGCTCTCGATCTACAGCAGCGATGGAATAGTGCCGCCTCACATGGGCTTTCTCATAGTCTTTCTGACGCTTTTTCTCAATAGCTGCGACAGCGGTTTTCAATCCATGCTGCCATTTCTCACGCTGCAAGGCCTGTTCCTCCCAGCTTTCCGGGGAGATCCCGGTGTTCCTAATATGTCTTTTCAGGGCATCTTTAAAATGCAGTTTTTGACCACGGCGGCTTCTTTTGCCCTCTTTTAGCTCTGCATAAAAAACTGCTTTGGGCAGTCGGCTGTCACTCATCCGGCGCACATGTCCAGCCCATCGCAGTTGTGATGATGTAATAAGGGCTTCAACACTGACAGAGCCAGCTCGTTGGATTACCTCTACATCTGGGACTCGATCCTACCATCTGATGTGTATAATGGCACGTAGATGACGTAGCTGAACTCGTGTGAGTGTTTTGATATGTCTGCTGTAGAGCGTTAAACACTCGGTGGCAAAGAGCAGGCAAGGAAGTACAGCAGCATTGTAGACTTTCACTTTTGTGCTGTACGAGATGTCGTGACAGCTCCAGAGGCGCTTCTCAAGAGTGCCAAAAGCCTTGGTAGCAGACTGAATTCTCCTCTCAACTTCCAGATCTGAGGAGTTTGTGTAGGTCACTGTACTGCCAAGGTATGTGAAGGCCTTGACAGATTTCAGGGGCTCTCCATGTACCGTCACTGGCTGTGGCTCACTCATATTGTTGGAACACATTGGTGGTGGTTGATACAAAAGTTCGGACTTAGAGATGTTAATGTTCAGACCGAACAAATCTGCTGCCCACGAAAACCGGTCTACTATATGTTGCATGTCCTCAGCGTTGTTAGCCACGACAGCAGAATCATCTGCATAGAGTAGCTCCCGGATGCATAGTTCTCTGGTCTTGGTGGTTGCTCTAAGTCGGGCTAAGTTGAAAAGCTTGCCGTCTGTCCTAGTGCGAATAAAGATCCCCTTGTACAGATCAAGGCACATTGAATCTAGCACAGCTGTAAGGTATAGTGAGAAAAGCGTCGGTGCAAGCACGCATCCCTGTTTCACACCATGGTTAACTTCAAAGGCTTCACTGGGTTCCCCACCAGTGAAAACTTGTCCTTTCATCCCTATGTGAAACTGCTTGATGATGTTGACAAGCTTCTCGGGGCATCCATAGATCTGTAAGACTTTCCAAAGTGTTTCTCGGTCGACCGTGTCGAAAGCCTTTGAAAAGTCTATGAACACCACAAAGAGAGACTGATTTTGCTCCACTGCTTTCTCCTGTAGCTGCCGTAGAGTAAAAATCATGTCAGTGGTAGATCTCCCCGACCTAAAGCCGCATTGACTCTCTGGTAGGACTTGCTCTGCGAGGTTTTTGAGCCGACTGAGTATGATTTTAGCCAGAACTTTGCCTGTTATGGCTAACAAGGAAATGCCTCTGTAATTTCCACAGTCTGCTCGGTCTCCCTTTCTCTTGTAGACTGTGACAATCAGTGCAGTGCTCCTCTCTAAGTACTCTTCCTCCTTTCTTGAGCACCTCTGAGGGGATTCCATCTAGACCTGGTGCTCTGTGGCTTGCTGTGGCCTTTAGGGCTTTCTCAAGCTCTTCCATAGTGATCTCACAACAGAGGTCATCGCGACTCTGGTGTCTCTTTAGCCATTTACAGGCATCTGTTTCAGCGGATCCCTGCTGATTTAGCAGATTACAGAAATGCTCTTTCCATCTACTATGAATCTCATGTAGTTCAGTGTAGAGTTTTCCTCCATCTGCTGACTTGATAGGTGCCACTGCATTGCTCCTTGGACCATAGATGGCCTTTAGTCCTGTAAACAATCCATGATAATCATGGTTGTCAGCCATGCTTTGCAGTGTTTCTGCCTGCCTACACCACCAGTCGTTCTTTATTCGTCTCACCACTCTCTGTACTTTGGCCTTGATCTCAGCAAAAGCAGCCTTACTCCTATTAGAGTTTTCCTGCAGATGTCGCTTATGCAGGAGGTGCTTTTCATCCAGCAGCTTCTGGATCTTCTCATCATGTTCCTGAAACCAGTCAGGTATCCTACGCTGTGGGTGACTGTGGCAGGGCGGAGGGCGGGGCCAGGTCGTGATACTACACACCCGGTCTTGTATTAGGCTAATTATGCCTCCGTGATGTTTAAATGCTAACGCAGAGCGACAGTGAGAGAGAGAGAGGAGAGAGAGATGAAAAAAAAAAATTCTTACTCGCCAGTTCTCTGATACGCCGCAGCTTGTTCCTCGGCCACTCCTCCACCCTTTATCGGACGACAGCCGCGCCTCTCCGGGCGGATCCGAGGCAGTCCTCCAGCCCCTGGCAGACGGAACACCCCGCCGCGTTCTCGGGGAACAGAAGGGGTCTCCCCCGCCGCTGGCAGTGGTCCTCTCGCTCCAGGCGGTCGCCAGTGAGCCCCTCCCCGCTCGCGGTCGGCGGTCTTAAACCCCGCCGCGTTTCAGCGGCCGGTAGGCGACTCCTGCGCCCCTGGCAGCGGCCCTGACTGCTCCAGGTGGTCGGCTAGGAGCCCCTTATCCCCTCGCGTCGTCGGCCATCGTCCTCGTTCAGGCGACTGGGATCCTCGTCCCCTGGCAGATGGCCGCGGCTGCTCCGTTGGGGTGGACGGTAGTGGCGAGAACTCTACTACGGCGTATCCCTCCTCCTTCCTGGGCTTCGGCACCAGTGTAACGTATTCAATGGAAAGGAGGAGGCGAGAACCGGCTTGATAATATAAATGATAGTTTAATGGTAAACTTAAACCAAAAGCACAAACATAAACACATATGACGGACATGTCCGCTAACGATCTCTCTCTCCCGCACGGCCCTCTGCAGTCAGCCTTTAAACCTCACGGAGGCATAATTAGCCTAATACAAGACCGGGTGTGTAGTATCACGACCCGGCCCCGCCCTCCGCCCTGCCACAGTGACCTAAGGTCATTTCTGCTGCAGAATAGACTGCCTTCTTCAGTGCTTGCCATTGTTCTTCAATGTCCTCTGATCCTACTGTTTTGACTTTTGCACCATTTACTGCAGATGACACAGTTTCAGCCAGTCTTCTGCAGTGCTCTTCATTTGCAAGCTTTCTAAGGTCAAGTTTTTTAGGGGTTGTGCCATTAGTTTTTCTCCTTGGCACGGTTATCTTGTGTCTGATCTGACACCTCACAAGGTAATGGTCAGTCAAACACTCCGCCCCACGCATGACCTTGGTGCACATGATCTCATGAAGCCCGCTCCTACGGGTAACAATGTAGTCTAGCAGATGGTAGTGTCCAGAGTGTGGGTGTTTCCATGTGAAGAAGTTCTTATCTGGCTCACTGAAGAAGGTGTTCGTGAGACATAGCTCTTGTTGAGCACAGAAGTTAAGCAGGAGGTCTCCGTTGGTGTTCTTTTTACGTTTGCCGAACTTTCCAATGATTCCAGCATAGGTTTCACAGTCACTTCCCACCCTTGCATTGAAGTCACCCGCAACTAACAGCTTGTGTTGTGAGGGGACTCTGCTTACAATCGTTGTCAGCTCCTGGTAGAAAGCCTCCTTTTCCTCATCTGGGTAGGTCATGGTTGGGGCATACACATTGACAATGGTCAAATGCCTGTTGTTCTCAATTGGTACACATATAACCATCATCCTCTCAGAGACGAATGTTGGCAGAGTTGTCAGCTTGATCTTGTTATCGACAGCGAAGGCCACACCAGCGTCTCTCCTTCCCTCTGTCTTTCCAACCCAGAAAAAGGTGTAGTTTTCCTCTTGCACCTGACCCTGACCCTCAATCCTGGTCTCTTAAAGGGCAGCAATGTTCACTCTATATCGTTTTAGTTCTTTTGCGATCTGAGCTGTTCTCCGCTCAGGTCTGGAGACTCCGTCTAGCATAGTGCGGATGTTCCATGACGCAACAATCAACTTTTTACGTTTTCTGTTTCGACCACTGAGGTGAAGTCCCGCTGGTAGCGGTAAACCAGCCAGGATGTGTTCTGAGCATGCTTTTTTTACCCCACCTTTTCTAGGGGCTTCCCCTTCTGGGGTAGGCAGTGCTTTCCCTAAAAAGGGCTGCCCAGACGCTCACAGTGCTGCCTCAGCCCACTGGCGCTCAGGATTAAGTGATGCTGCGACCATCAGCTGTGAGCCGCCTGTGTGCAAGGTTTCCGCTATCAGCTGCCAGCTATTTCAGCCTGCTGATGTTGCGTTCCCCTCATCGCCACAGGGCTTCCACCTACGTCTCCAGTCAAGACGCCTTGCACAGTGAAAAAGGCAGTTGGCGTCATGCCCCCACCAGACTGCCTCTCTGGGCCTCCGCGCCGGTTACCACGTGGTGCACAAAGGCGCAACAACAAGGTTGGCGAGGAGGCTGCCCCGCAGTAGCATCTTACTTGCTGTTGACGCCATCCGTTGACCATGGTTGTGGTTCTTCCGCATACCATCTTGTGTTTGCACCATTGACTCGAAACTAGTGAGTTCCTCGCTGCTCACACGAACTGGCACCCTGCTGCCAGTGCCTTTGACACCCTAATCCCCTTGAGGGGGGGGGTCTGCTCGGTTTTATGGCGCCGACCATACACTCGCCAGTTACAGAGTAGGTACTCACGGCTTCTTGTGCGCATTTTATAGGTGTTAGCTGGGTGTAGCTTACACCACGCACAGCCTCCCCACTCTGCCGTTTAGTTTAACGTCTATGCCCAGGACAACTAAATTATTGTATATTATCCAATGTTACCTGCTATTGTGAACTACATCTAGGACTCCCTAGGTCAATAATTATCAAAGTAAAGTTGAACTTTAGTTATTTATTTAGTTATTTAAGGGTTGCATTTAGTAGTAGTAGTAGTAGGAGTAGTAGTAGTCCTTTATTGTCACATAGTAAACCAGTGAAATTGGCCATCGACCTGTCCATACAAACATACATATAACAAGGGGGTAGACAGGACAGGAAGACAGGGAATTAGAAATAAATACAGCATGACATGAGGAGAGGTGAGAAGAAAAAAAGGCAGCCCCCAGACTATGCTCCTTAAGAAGTGCAGTGTGGGAACAGGAAAAAAAAACACCTCAGCAACATTAGCACATAATCAGTACACTCTACAGCATGAACAAGACTTGCAATAGGGGAGGGGATTGGGGGGTGGAGGTGGCCCAGTACAGGCAAGCAGCCATCCGGTCCTGCAGCCATTTTTGGCGCTGGTCACAGATCCGCATGTCAGACTGGGGGTACAAAGCGGCGAAGGCAAGGGATAGGGATATTTATCATGTAGTTTTGACCAAGTATATCCAAAAGCCTGTAATTTCTCAAATAAATATTCAAACTTCTAAAATCTTTTTGGAGATTGAGTGCTTTGTGGCTTTATAACAGTTAAAAAGTAAAACAAATTATCACCATAACAATTATCCTGTTTCAGGATCGTTGAACACAAGACATCAGTCATATTTAACACCAGTTTGCAAATTCAGCAACTTACAAAGTACATATACATAAAATTTTTGCATACTTTGAAAGTTCTTACAAGGCTTGAACCTCATTGATTGTTGCTAGCAGCTATATTTAGGAGTTCAAGCCTGAATGACTGAATCCCTATTACAATTGTAAGGATTTGTATTATTTGGGGTTCAAGCCCGAAGGGCTGAATCCCTATTGTATTTGTAAGGCTTTTTAGGTGTCCAAGCACCGAAGGTGCGGGAACCCTATTGTATTGTTCCGTTTTTGTTCAAGCACCGATTTATTTTTTTTGTTCTGCCATAAAAGTGTCTGGGCATCAGAGACCATAAGTAGCAGAGACACCAAACTCAGTGGGATGGTTAGAACCCCCCCACCCCCCAGTTATTTTTCGAACTCCTCCAATGCCGTATGTCCGATTCGCACAAAATTGGGTTGTGTCTACTATGAACCCTCCTGATACAAAGTTATCAAAGGAATTTTGATTTGTTGAATCGTTGCAAAGATATAAGCCAACGAATTGGTCACGCATTGTCCATTTTGCATGTATTACCAATATCTAACAAACAGAAAGGCTAAAAGTTACGAAACTTGATTCACATAGACAACGGGACATTCTGAGGGTGCACACAAAGCCGCGAAACATTTCACCAATAGGGGGCGCTACAACTACAAAAACGCTCATAACCCCACAACCGTATGATGTATGAAGTTGAAAATTGCTATGCATCTTGTAGGGGCCAAAGGCTAACATATCCTACAATATAATTCGGACAAATAAAAAAACATGTTCACAGCAGCCAATCAAATCTGAATGGCCGACCATTACTGTGAGAAATATGAATTGTACATGCTGTCTTTAGTTTGAAATCTAACTCTGAATGTATGTGTGCGAATCACAGAATCACACCACACGCACAAAGAGTCCATGACCTTCATAGATGTTGTTAGTTTCTCTTGTCTTATCCTCTTTCAGAATGTTTTGCACGCCAACCAGCACATACTCTTTTCCTTGAGCTAAATATCTCAATCGGACATAACACATATCTAGGACTACTTGACCTCATATGATTACCGTTCCCATGCTATTCCAGTCAACATTTATTGTCCTTGGCAGTCTCGCAAGTCTTGCTATTACTATACTATTGGCTGTTGGTTGTTCTTTGTTATATGAAAGGTATAAATATTATTCTCACCCGTAATAAACTTTGAGTAGATTGAATAGAAACAACCGTGTGTTGTCGTTCTTTCTTCTCCCTTCATGAAGTCTCCAGATACGCAGACTCCCGACTGCACTTACCTGGGCATGCACAGAAAGGGACAGAGGAATTCTTGATGGTAGAAGTGTTGTGTGCTAAAGTACAATGAGATCCAAGTTTCATTCCTAACAGTTTGGGGGCTTCGTCCGGGATACCTCACAAACAGGTAGGGTCAATTTTTTATGAACTTATGTTGACCTGTTTGTTGGGGTATCTCTGAACCGTATAGTGTGCACGTGGTGGACTCCCTAAGGAAAAAGGGAACGGTTTTGCTCTGCTAGGATGCAGAAAGGGAGCTGACCACACCATTTTGACCAGTGCACATCGAAAAATGAATTTAATAAAAAATAATTAGGAAAGGGTTTCTGTGCATCAGTGCGGCCCTGGAAAGGGAGCTCTAGCAGTTTAACATATCCTCACTAAGGTGGGAAGAGGCCGGATGCAGTCCTAGGGAAACAAATTAAAATTAGAATTAAAAAATATTGAACTTCCAGAACTATTGAGGAAAAAACAGCTGCATGCCCAGTTCTGCAGGGCGTGGGGGCTGTGTGTTTGGAGAATTATATTTTGTATGTTTGTTATTTGTTGGGACTGTTATTTGGTATTTGTTGGCATTTTGATGTACTTATGAGAGTATCCTTGGGAATGGGGACTGAAGTGTGATTGCATATGGGAGTGTGTGGTGCGTCCTTAAAAATAGAAGGAACACAGAGTGTATGTTGTATGTGCCCTATAAATAAAGGGACAAGTGTGAATACACTTGTCCGGATATGATGAATGGAATAAATGTTGTCTAAATAAAGGAAATGGAATAAATGTTGTCTAAATAAAGGAAAATTGTCTTTCATGTATTGAATGAATGTTTGGAATGAAAGCTGTCTTGTGAAACTTTAATTAAGGGAAAAGTATAAAAACTTTCAGAAATATTGGCTTTGTGGATTGATCCTGTAGGCATTAGAACTGTGTGTTGGAACTGTTATTTGTTATATGTTGACATTTGATGTGTTTGAAGAGCTATCTGTATTGTTGAGCAACAGCTGAACGTAAAAGCTTCTGAAATTATTGGCTGATTAAGTAAAGTTATGACATTTTTAGGCTACTATATATTTACACTCTGATACATACATGGTAAATGTGCATGGTTACAGTCACACCTCGATGGATGAAATTGATAAAATGCAAATGCAACCTGGCACTCAAATAATAACATTTCCATTAGATAAATAGTATCAAAAACTGCTATTAGCATGGTTGCAGATCAGAGGGCCCCTGGTTTTCAACACAATGCAAATACGCAATGAAGAACATGAGAAAAGTGTAGACGGTCTGAAAGGAATAAACACCTACTGACCCATTACAATTTTGGAGGGGAAAAATACCATCAACTGTGACTGTTGTAGAAATGTTGATACTCATTGATCAGTGATAGTCATTGCAAGGGAATGCCTCTGTGTCTGAGGAATGCAGAGGGGGAGGATCTGCTTTTGTTAAGAAACCTTGGGATAAAAGAGTATAAAATACAAGTCAGCCCTCCCTTTCTCTGTCCCACTCACGGCACAGATTAACTCCTGTGTAATAACCGGGTCCTTCTTGCAAGAATAAATCATTTTAAAAGACTGTTTGATTCAGAGTGTCTCTTACGCAGTGATAATGGTTGGTTAATAATTTTTTGCCACAACAATTTGGTTTCAGAAGTGGGATTCCTTGGAAGTGCCTTCTGGACCTGAGTGCGGACGGTGTTTGGCAACCTGGACTGAGAAGTTCCAGCTCTACCTCGTAAGTTTAAGAGAGAGGGGCCGACCGCATCAGGGCTAGGAGAAACTCCACTGGAATCAAATGAAAACGAACCCGTGGCAACCCAAATATCTCTGGTAAGGGACGACTAAATTATTTTCTTTTGGTATAAAAGTGAGTGAACCATGGTGGCTGGGACTGTTTTTTTGTGGTGCGAGTACAAGAGGTTCTCGAGCAGAGACTGAGACCTACGAACAGGTCAAGAGGTTTTCTAACAGAGACTGAGTTCTCGCAGAAATTGTTTAATTAGGTTGGCTGAAATACTGAGCGCTGGAACGTACTCCAGAGATAGATTTTGAGCAAACCGTAATTAAGAAAGCACTAGGGAGTGCACCCTTAGCTGATCTTGGGTTAAGAAATCAGATCTGTTGGAGACGTCCGACAGATTATTAGACGTGCGTCGAACGGTAAATCCACAGAGGAACAGAAACAGCCAGTATGGGGAAATCTCAAAGCAAGCTTGCCAAATTTGATACACCGGTTTTCTGTAAAATGAGAAAAAACTATAGGAGAAAATGTATGCAGGACATAGAGAAACTGATCAAATACCATGATTTCCCCAGGGAGGGGACACTGAGCACGTTGTTGTGGCTGTGTTCAACATGTGTGTAAGAAATGTGAACAGACAGTGGGCTGTTGGCTTAAGGAAGCAGATAGAAGAGAACAAAAGCAAATGCCGAAAGAATTAGCATGTAGGATTGAAAAGTGAAGTAAACAAACTAAAATAAAATGTGTGAAAGATCTGTTTGTGTGTCAGCACCACCAGAACCGACTAATGAAAAGTATGTTTGTGTTCTCACATGAAACGACAATTGTGCTGGCGCGCCGGCATACAATCATCACTATCCCGTGGCAGAGCTGAAAGCCCTGAAGCTGAACCCCGACCTCGACTGCTCTCCGCCCAGAAGACAAGCACCACAAGCAGGTTCTCCCGACTCAGTGACAGTGAAGGAGACATGAATGAACTTTTTTCTGAGACGATCCCCAACACCCCTGATCCACACAGCACAGGGACCAACGAACCGGGAAAGATACTGACAAGATCACAAGTGAAACAAGAAAAACACAGCTTCATGGCTCCGATAGTAGAGGTAGCGGGGGCTGACGGGCCGATGATGGTCTTCAGACCGTGGATGGTGACTGACATGAAAGAAGCCATGGCCCATCTGCCAAATCATGACGATGCAGGTGACAAGTTTGCAGATGAACTAACCACCTTTTGTCAAGAATTCAGTCCCACCACACAGGAACTGAAAAGACTGCTGGCCGTGAAACTGGGGGCCACAAGTTGGCACAAGGTGAGCGGAAAGATGGCAGGAGGGGACATTAGGCGGAACCACGGAGACTGGGGACATGAGACCAACGCCACGTATCGGTTGGCTCTGGGGGAACTCGTGAAAGCAGTGAAAGAGGCATTCCCAGCACGCGTGGACACAGCAATGATCAACAGCTGCTGCCAACTGAGAGATGAGTCTGTCCAAGACTACTACACCAGACTTTTTGAGACATTTCGAAAACACAGTGGTCTGACAGAGCCAGCTGACAGGGGAACTCAACCGGGGACGTGGGAGTTTGCGCAGGCTGTGTAAGCAAGAGGGGTATTGGGCCTCAGACTGTCAGGAGAAGAAAAAGGTGGACTGAGGAAAGGAGGAGAGCAGCGAAGGTGGGGGCCGGACACAGGGCAATCGGCAGCTGCTACAGAACAGGGAAGGGAAAATGTTTTAACCACACACATACAACACGCACACATACACTGATTTATGTACTGCTCTCTGCAGTGAAGACAATGCTTGCAAATCTTTCAGTGTGACTGATGAAGTTTTATGTGATAATGTTTCGGATGAATGTTTGAGAATGTACAAAAGTTCAGGGGTTTTTACAAATGCCGAGATATCAAATGTTAGTTGAGGGGACAGATTCTGGGGCTGGCCATTCTACGATACGACCATGTGACTTGCCATGTGTTCCAAAATTGACAGGTTCAGTGCATAAAGAGCACTTTGGCGTAGGGCCATTTGGTTTCTGAAAAAAAAATTCACAGTGCCCTTAGAGTGTGAGTCAAAGGAGAAGGGGAGGACATTTAAACATGCGTTTTTGTGTTCACCAGCTTGTCCGGTACCTCTAATGGCCAGAGATTTAATGTGTGAATTGAATTTGACCCTTACTTCCTTTGAATTAGCATTGAGGAAGAACCACAAATATGTTGTTCTAAATTTGAACCGCAGTGGGCATATGAATGGCGTGTGAAAAATGATGATTGGGCAAAAATGATCTTGAAATTGGCAAAAGATCGAACAATGTCATTTAACACAGAAAATACGACGCCTGACCAGTTGCATTGCACATCACATGTCGTAATTGAACGGGAACCATAATATGAGGAGGGGTGTTTTAACGGGGCAGAAAATGAGAGTGTGAAATTTTATAAGATTTTCTGGGAAGAAAATGTGTGTGCGCTCTCAGCTTACCTGACAGAAAAACAAATGCAGTTCTATTTGATAGCAGGAGAGCTGAGACACACTTTATCAGTGATCAAGGCCAAAGAGCAGCTGTGAGCAGATTTGGGCCCCTTTGTGAGAGAATGCATGAAAGCAACAAATAAGTGTAGGAGCATTTATATCAAAATGTGATTTTGAGATTGAAGTTCAGATGGTTGATGAGACAGTAAATCCATCTGTGACAAACGTGTACAGGCCATAAAAGATGTGCCAAAACCAATTACGAAAAAACAATTATTGTCATTTTTAGGACTGTGTGCTTATTGTCGTACATTTATTCCTAATTATGCCATTCTTGAACAGCCTTTGCGAGCTCTGATGACAGGGAAAGGGCTGAGGTCATGTGACAAGCTTGTTTGGACAAGCAAAGCCGAAGAGGCATTTACTAACATTAAAGTGCAAATGGCTCTGGCTCCCACTTTGGGCCTGCCAGATGTAAACAAACCATTTGTTCAGATGGTTGATGAGAAAAATGGGTTTATGACTTCTGTTCTTTTGCAGACTCATGGAGACAGACTGCGACCTGTGGCATATTTTTCAACCAAACTTGATGCAGTAGCAGCAGGGCTACCACACTGTTTGAGGGCTGTGGCGGTTGCTGAACTGACAGTACTGGCATCCAGGGAATTTGTGGGGTATTCTGATTTAACTTTGATGGTTCCACATGCAGTCTCCATGATTTTGCAAGAACAGAGAATGTCACATTTATCTACAGCCCAATGGCTGAGGTACCACACAATTTTATTGGACATGCCAGACATAACTGTTAAAAGATGCACAACTTTGAATCCCTGCCACACTTCTCCTCACAGAGGAGGATGGCGAGGTACATCACTGTTGTCTGTCAGCGCTTGAACAGGTGTCCAGATCTATTAGACAATTGTGATAATATCCTCTTTGTGGATGGGTCGGCTTCCAATGATCCACAAACAGGAAAGAATAAAGGTTGGTTACGCGATAACCACTGAAGTTGAGGTCGTGACATCTGGCAAACTGCCATCAAATTATTCAGCTCAGGCAGCTGAACTGGTTGCTTTAACAGAAGCATGTAAACTTATGGCAGACAAATGTGTGACAATTTACACAGATTCACGTTATGCCTTTGGGGTAACACATGATTTTGGTGCTTTATGGAAGCACAGAAATTTTTTTAAGTCAGATGGTCATCCAATATTAAATGCATCTCTTGTGTCTGAGCTTTTGGAGGCCATTCTTTTACCAGACAAGTTCGTGATTTGCAAATGCGCAGCGCACACTAACGATAACAGTTCAGTCTCAACAGGAAACGCACGAGCAGACGCAACGGCGAAGGCCGAGGCAGCGATGGAGACAAAAGAGACTGCATGTGCTTTGATACCTGACAATAACCTCAACATTTCTTCTTGTTTACAGAGCATGCAAACTTTTTCCACAGGCAAGGAGAAAACCGGTGGAAGGCAGCTTGCTGTAGCTTTAAGGAGAATGTGTGGATGAGCTGTGATGGCATGCTTTGTTCACCCAAACACTTCTTTCCTCATTATGGAAAGTTGATACATGGGTTAGACCATGTATCAAAAGAGGGGATGGTTGCGCAAATGAAAGAATTGTGGTTTGCTGAAAATTTTTGCAAAAAATGCATCATTTGTAACACACATAACGTGGCAAGAGGGATAAAAACACCTATAGTATCTCAACCACCATCAGGGGGGCCTTTTGAGTATCTGATGATGGATTTCATTGAGTTAACCCCTTGTGGGAAACAGAAACACTGCCTGGTGATGGTTGACATGTGGTCAAATGGGTTGAGGCCTTCCCAACCTCGAAACAATACTCGGCAGCAGTAGCGAAAGCTCTTTTAACCGAGATTTTTCCGAGATGGGGAATTCCAAGGAAAATCAGCTCGGACAATGGGACACACTTTGTCAATGAAGCAATAAAGCAGGTGGGTCAGTTTTTGGGAATTGACATGAGAACACACTACAGTTACCACGCCGCCAGTGGAGGCGCTATTGAGAGGGAGAATCAAACGATCAAGAACAAATTGGCTAAGTGCTGTGAGGAAACTGGGCTCACATGGGTTAAAGCACTCCCAATTTTGTGTTGATGTACACCAGAATGAGAAAAAGAGTCAAATTTGAAATACTTTTTGGTAGACCCCCATTCATGGGAATATAGGGGGTAGACAGATGTTGCCATCAACATATCTTGACATGTTGAGAATGACATGTTGAATTATTGCAAAGAATTGTCTTCTCTGTTGTCCAATGTTTGTGTTCAGGTGAAAGCTGCTCAGGGGAAGGTTGCTGAAACCCTCCTGCATAAAATCGGGCCTGGCAATTTTGTTGTGATTCGTGACCTGAGGAGAAAGAGCTGGAAGGCGAAAAGGTGGCTGGGACCATTCCAAGTGCTACTAACGACTTCACACGCCAGTGAAGGTCGCAGAGAGAGCTACGTGGGTTCATGCCAACCATTGCAGGAAAGTTCCAGCCACATCGCAGGAGAATCAGCAACAGGAAGAGATTGTTCCGAGTGAATGTCAATAAATGCCGAGGTCAAGTTTGAACACCAAGTACTGTCGTGGAATATCGCGATGAATCTCTCTAAGTTGTAAGAAAACTCTCGGAGTCTTGAGTTCCAGATGCCAAAATTGTAGTTTATTGAACACCAACAAACATGAGACCGGCCAGCTGTCCGTTCTGACTCTATCCTCCTGAGTTCTCAGTTATATACCTTTTTGTTATCTTCTTGCCCATTATCTCCAACCAATGGAATAATTACTCTTGTCTCTTTCCTTCGCCACCAATATGTTCTATTTTCCTCACTAATTAAATATTGGTGGAAAATCCCCCATCAAATTATTTAAAAAAAAAAACATACATCAACTGGTAACTCCACTTATTTTTGACATAAGTCATAGTTCATGGTAAAAGTGCATCAATTTTAGAAACACCTGTGTATGAGACAAACAGCCATGTCCCCATCACATACCTTTTACCTTTGCCCTACATTTCAGTGTACCCTCATAATGAGGCGGCCTTGTTTGTTCATACACAGTATCATTTGATTAATGAAAGAAAATACAAGCTCCAAAGATATTTAACTCATCAAGGTAAAACACCATGCCAGAAACATATCATATAAGAGATATCTAACTTATTAAAAGTGTTTTCGTAAGAAGTGCATCCTGTATTTTAATGAGACACACCATATATTTTAGAGATACGTGTCAGCATAAAGGAAATACACCAAAGATATATGTCAGAATACTACTAATTAACAGAAACAGCAAAACACCAGCTGCAAAAATACAAGACACCATTCATATAATAACTGATTAAAGAAGTACATCCTGTATTTCAAGGTTGTATACCATTCTTTGTGTTCTCTGCAGCATCAACACTTTTAGTAACCTCATATGCTCTCTCCTGGCTCACACAAAGGCCTAGAAACTCATATAAGTATTTTGATATCTAAGAATGATTATTATACCATCTAAAAAATGATTATTCTACAATATATTCCCCCTCTGGGACTAAAAGTCCCACATACTAAGTCCCTCAAACCACAGTATAGCCACATAAGCCAGCCAATTTAATACAACCGTAGCCAAAATAGGCTACGCACTAAGTTATCAATACCGTGCTGATGGGGCCACACTCTGCAGGATTGTGAACCAAACCTCTCCCTCCACAATCAGCTAGAAGGAAGTAAAAGATTCCAATCCTCTTATCTAGTGTCAATAATGGGGAGCAGAAACAAATCATATTATATGTAATAAGCATGTGCATGCAACTTGAAAGCCTTAGCGTTGTGTAGAGTACAATTGATTATTCATAAAGAAAAACATATATAAGATAAGATATATAAGATATACACAATATATTCCTCCCTCAACACGAGCTACATCCTTCGTTGCCAGAGGAACTCACAGACAATTCCGGTAGCCTGGAGCGCTATCTGGTGGTGTGTTGGAGCAGACAGCGGGTTTTTAAACCACCAGTTGAGTCTATTTGCTCTTGCAGCCAAGCACTGAGGTGCTCGTCGCTCCTGTCTTCAAATATAGCTCTTATATGTCTTCTCTTGGCAATAACTTCACATATACATTATATGGAACCATAATCATCAAAAATGCTACTTCTATTTGGTTAGATACAGTGTACTAAAGATATACTTCACCAATAAGTAATAAGTAATTGGTTACATTGATAATAGGGAATATGTCAAAAATAACAAACAAAAAACCCTCTAACTCCTTTCTTGAGATGCTACCTATTTTGTTATGTAAAATGAAAGTACAATAGTCTTGCTGTCTCCCTTACTATCAAAAACATGAGAAAAGTGTTCAAAAATAAAATTCCCCTTACATTGTTATTTTCTTGATTGCTTCTCGGTAAATCTCATCAAGTTCATCCAATCCTGGCCCAATGGTATATTGTCTGGTTGCTACACTTGTTTGCGTTGTCATCATTGATATGGCTACCATTTGCTTAGCCTCCGTTCTAGTCATAATTGATCTCAGAATGGGTATAATACAACATAATAATAATGCAAGTAGGGTCAGTCCCATAACTACTATTATACCTATTTTCATTAGTCCCAACTTCCATGAACCAAAAAGATCATCAAACCATTGCCCAAACCGCTGATCTCTCCCTACATTAGATTTAACTTCCTTTCTCAGGTCATGCAGTTTCCTCATCGCCTGGGTAAAAGTTCCTTCTGGGGATGTATTATTTGGTATGTATGTATATACAGCAATCTAAATCTAAACCTAATCACATTATTATTAAAAAACATTTCATCATCTAAATGCCATATTACTGCACAATTGCCCTTAAATTGTCCTACATTTGTTTTTCCTTTAGTTTTGTTAAAGCATTCATACTCCAGTTGACGATTTATTTTATATGATAATGTGCTTTCTTTTTCTCATTATCCACACGTATTTGTCTAATTTTCTGCCTTCATCTCCCCACCCTATCATCTTATAATATTTATCATATTCGGATGACCCAAGAATGCCAAACATTCTGCTGGGCAGTACACTGTTCTCCCTGTTTTACCACAATTTTTTTGGCATAATACTCAGCGCAATGCTTATAATCATACTGATTTGGGACTACTACAAATTTTTTCAATGGAGTGGGTGAGCACATTACACAGTTTGTCATTTTTGCTTGCTTAGCTGTATATCTGGCCCATTTATACCAGTCATTTTGATTTGCATATTGTAATAGTTCCTCTGTTCCTGCTGACTCTATGGGTTCCATATCATTTTCTAAATTTATTTGCTTTTTCAGTCTTTGGGTGATTATTTTGACAGGTGTCTTTTGAGGCCGATTCTTCGGTTTGTTCTGCTTAGCCAAATTGCTTATCCAGATTCTTTGCTTTTCGAGTTCACCTTTGTTTAGTGATCCAGGCGTTCGCTTCTTTCTGATTTCTCGTGCTATGTTATCTAGTCTCTGCTCATTCGGGGGAATAACATTGAAGGTCTGAGATGTCAATTGTAGGAAATTCATCATACCATAGTCGTTGTGACAGTCCTTCACCTGGAGAGTCTGGGCCTTCCTTGATCGCCTGTCCGGTAGGCCCTGTATAGGAGGCAATACCTTAGTAACAGCATCATCAACACTAATACCTCCTTGAGCTTCCATTCTTTCTCCATGTGCCACAACTCTTCCTCGAACAACTGCGCTTGTTGGCCTGTTTCATTTCCTTCAGTTGCTTCTGAATCTGTTTCAGCAGGACGATCACTTTCTTCTTGTCTCTCTCCTTCTTCACCTTCTTGGTCCTGTTCTTCTGTGACATGTACTTCCGTCTCACTTTCTATGCTTTCCTGCTCTACTGCGGCACTTCAGTCCCTTTTTCTGCCGCAGCGTGCTCTTCCCCTACTTTCGCTTATCCTTCTACTTCCTCTTCTCTTTCCTCAGATTCTGTAGCCGGTTCCTGCTGATCTTCTTCTTCCTCGGGTTCTTAGTTTTGTGCTTGCTGCTCTTCTTTGTCTGAATCTTGCCTCAGTATTCATCGTTGGGAATTCCATATTCATAGTTTCTTCAATACAGTCCGTCAAGTGCTCTGTACTTTCTTAATTCACATTCTGGAGTATTTTGTTTTAGGTCAGCTTCATTGGAAAGGCCATCCAAGATCCCCAAGGCTGATTGTAGGGAACCCACTCTGCAGTATGCTTTCTTAGAATTGTTCATCTGGTGATCCTGGTCCTTCTTGGGACGTTTCTCTGGTAGGCCCCATCATTGGGGGCAACACTTGTCCCAAGTATGTCAGTAATAACATCCATATTAATATGTCTTTCTTATTCATTGGTATTGTAGGCCGCAATTGTTTTCCACCTTCTCTCCTTCAGCGGGTCATCCTGTCCTAACTTGCTTCAATGATGGCAACAGCATGACTATTTCATTTTATATGCATAAAGCACACTGTAATCACCTCATATGGTTACATGTTTTATATTAACTAACAATCATTACTTTCTGCATTCATTTGATTAATATATTAAATGATTTCCCTTATTAGAGTCATTTGCTACACACACATTTGTTGCATCTCATTTCTAGCACTAAATAACACATGGGTCCTCTGCCTCCTCCAGGCAGGAGCCAGGCATAGCCTGACTTTGTTCCAATTAAAAACATTAGATCATCCCTTTAGTATCTATACACAACATTTTTCATGGTCATTCACAGAAAGGGTAATTCACAAAAGGCTATAATTCTCCACAGAGGAGGTAAACTACCACAGGTGTTCCTTATCTTAAAACTCCCTACTCATTCACTTATCACATACATTTCATTTCCTCCTGTTTCCCAATGACTCTCAATGTCTGTATCACATTAATTAATTTTCCCTGCAAGCTAAGCTGTTTTTCATAGTTTCAGACTATATCAGAGTAATTCAGAGTATTAAATCAATAAAAGAATTATCAAATATATAACATATCATTGGAGGAATCAATTTCCTCCCAGTTTGGTCTTTCTGTTGCATTGGGCCATTTACATTGATCAGTAATTCAGCTGGTTTTTACATAATTATTTAATCAGTGGTAACACACAATATAATATTATTCCCCTCTCACAAATTGTTGTTTCAATTATTATACCAATTGTAGCCAACCCTGCACCCTATTTCTTAATTAATTCCATTTATATTGTTACAAACAAACAAGACAAGCAATCGTAATCTTTAGTCACCACCATGTATCTTTTCCATTCTTCATTACTTTTACAATGTATATGAGTTCAATTAAAGCATAAGTAAAAGTAATAAATCATCTTTCAGTCTAAATTCATTATCATACAAACATTCCCCATGTTTGTTTAATACTTCTATAAAATGTCAAGCACTCCTTTGTCTGCAACGGTTCTCAAAACTTTACCCCCAAAACCAATCTATAAATAATCCTCTACACAGGGTATGATCCCCTGACAACACAGTGACAGAATGCTTAGTATTTAACACTGTGATAAGTTATTTTAGTAAAGTGGTTATTAAAATGCTGTCGGGTTCAGTGGAACTTTTAAATTTTTGAGCAGGTCTCTTCTAGACCTCCCTTTTGATGCTGCTGATCTAAGAGCATTCATCCACTTCCTTAAACCCCTTTCAAACCTTCTTAGTCAGGTCTCCAGGGCGGTGACGCCCCTGCTTTGGTTGCTTAACCTTTTATGCCATTGTCAAGTCTTACCCGTCATTGGGTCAGTCACCTCTTGCCACTGGTCTTGATGCTGCTCAGTCCTCAATCCTTAATAATTTGGTATCAGTAAACAGATATTTTCTTTTTCAGGGAGTATCACCAGAGAACCGACACAGCCAATGGAACATCTACAAATGCTTAAATATGGAGACAATTCAAAACATGGTTAAATTCAAAAAAGAATTATTAAAAATTCATCAATCTATAAAATTTGTCCAAAGTAAAAGTAAAATATGCTAAAATTGAACTCATTTATAGATAATTAATTTCCATTCAGGTTTTATTTCTGCTACTTCAGCAAATGTTACACAAAACTATGTGGGGACTAACATCAGAACAAAGCCTCTCAAGCTACTAGGAAGCTTAATTAAAAACATCACCTCAATTCAATAATAGTCTCTAGATAGTTTTTGAACCTACATTTATTCTTTTAGATGAATTTTCAACTTAATCTCTTTTCTTTAGTATAAACCCTTAACTTTAGATTGCCCTCTTAATATATAAAATCTTTAATCATTGATGAGGAGAGCTGTTTGAACTCCTTCATATCACTCTATCTAACATTATTGTCAAGGCACATCATTTTACATATAAAAATAAAATCAAACCAAAATAAAATGAAATAAAACACTTATGAATATTTCTTCAAATTCTGCTCTTGTGTTTCTGTTTCAAGCAGACACTTATCAATTTTAGACTGAGAGTGAGGAGTGGGGCATTACACTGTTTCACAATAATACATTTAATTTATTCTTCAACAGTAAAAATAGTGATATTTATAATAACTGATTATATTAACTGCTTTCAAACTTTCTCATCTCACACCATTTAAAAACAAAAACTACTCTCATCAAAAACTACTCTCATCTTACTTTCTTCTGTCCATTCAAACAACATACAAATAACCTTTCTAATCTTTAATAAAACAGAACACAATGTCTTTTTCGACATTCTCTGTATAATCAATACAACTTATGTTTAGCCTTCTGTTCATGCAGAGCTTTACATTTACAACACCTATTTTATTATTAATATATTATAATCCCTTTTTTATTATTAAGTAATAATTTATTATTACTACTTTCTCCATTTCTTACACTTTCTCAGGTGAAGGAACTTCCATTCTATCTAATAAAATAATATAAATCAAGTTTTTAAACTAACAGAAAAGTAAAAGATTAAACAGAATAAAGTCTTAAAGACAAACATATCTAAAAACATATCTCTTTTCTTGTGTTTTGAAATAATTGCTCAGTAAGATACACTACGTACTTTTAATTTCTCATGACTTTTACATTATTTATTTATTTATTTATTTTTTATCCAAATGTTTCATCATCTTTTAACAGTTATCACTATTATACCTCTAAAATTACACTTTCATGTATTAACTATGGCAAACTAAAATAGTAGTAATAGAAATAGACACTCAATCAGCACTTTATAGCACACACTAAGCTCCTTTTTTTTTTTCTTTTCTTTATTATGAGGGTACTCTCTGGAAAATTTGGGGGAGTAACCAATCCAATAGGTAACTCTATAACTTTGCCACATGTTTGTAATATTTACTCTTCAAATCAATAAATCAGTGGTTAGCTGCTGGATTTAAATTTAGACCCTCAGAACAATTTAGACACGGGCATTAAACCCCATTGATGGCATTCTGGAAAATCATAAAGTGATCGTATAAGACTGAAATAAACGTTTCCAGAGAAATTTTAATCCACATTATAAATGGAAAATCAATAATGATTACCAGCAGCAATGAGCGCAGGAGGATATATCAGATCAGTCACATCATTTTCAGTCTTCTTTGTGTCCTGATTTCCTCCTGCAGCATTAGTAACTTCTATAAAATCATCTTTCTCAGCCATCTGCAATGGGGAGAAACTAGTTCCAGAATGAGTTAGTGAAACAACACACATAATAATAACAAATGAAACACAGAATAGACACATGAATATGAACTTATTAACATTCATATATGAGGAAGTTATGATGTTCAATTTAATCTTAACCTTTCTCCATGGGCTTCACCCGCCCCAAAGACTAATTTTTAAATGATCCAAATCATTCTTAAATTTATGTTCCTTTAATTTTAGTCTCAAATGCAGCTTCTCAGTGTATCCACGATCAACCAAGACCTATTCTGTGTATACCAAACAAAAAATAAATAAAATAAAAATAAAATAGCTATCTATCTGCTTTCTATCTTTTTCTAAAGTCGGGGCCCCTTTCTGTCTGTCTGAAGACATCAAGAGAGGCCTGATTCCCCTCAAAGCCATCCTCAATGCCTTCATCAGACAGTTCCTAACAAAAATAAAAAATCTCTGCCTATCTTTTGTTGGTTGATCAAGTTTACACCGATAACGCTGCACTCACATTTAAATTGTTCTCCAGACATTTTTAAAATCATAGAAAATTCAAAAACAACTTTCTTGTGTTTAATTTAATAATTTTAAAATAGTATTCTCTCATAAACTGGACCAGACAGAACATAAAATGGACACATGAATGTGAAGTTTTCACATTTAAGGTTTAACTGCATAAGATACAAAATATAATTTTCTTATTTTATCAGATCTTTGGTCCTCTTTTGCCATTTGCTTTAATATAACAACACTTATCTTAAATACAACCTTGGTTTAAAATACAATTACTTATTTGACTTTAGTTTAGCGCAATACACTCGACTCAAAGCTTTATTGTTTGTCCAGATAATGTGATTTCCCAAATGCAATTCAATCACTTTAAAGTTATCACTTTTTTATAATCTAAATATTCTTACTCATCACTTTGATATAAAAGGAGTTATGATCTGACACATGTCCATTCAACAGCTGCTCCCTTTCAGTTTAGTTAATCTTACATCAGGCTTCATTCATGGCATGAAAAGAACAGCCCAAGAATAAACATTGTCCAGTCCGCTAAGGGTTAACTTTTTGATTTCATGCACATTTTTGTTTTAAAGCTATTTGTTTGTTTATACTGTATTATATTTATCCTTATACATACATACATACATATACATATACATACACACATTTACACAGACATACAAATATAATTTTTATCATTGGTTTTAATTCTACAATCATAATATTTATTAAGTGCCCTCTTTGTTTTTAATCATCAGATCTCTTCTGCCTCTTATATTGATGAAAATAGTCTAAATAGATTTTCTTTTATGTAAATTGCATACATACTCCTCATTAGTTATGCAGCAAAGGATCAACCTCTCTATCTGGATGGATATTTATAGGGCTCATATAACATACTCTTCCATACGCAATCACACTTCAGTCATACTTCCCATACTTTAAAACACAGATTCTCTCACAAACACAGAACCTTTCACACTTTTTACAAACACAAGGCCTTTATAAACACAGAGCTCTCAAAAAATATTATACTAAAACAAAACTATTACTTCTGCCCCTCCTTTTGCTCTCCTCTTTTTATCCCTCTCCTTTATTTCCATAAAAAACACTCATTATTTACAGTGGTTGATTGCTATATCTGTTACTTCTTTTTATATTAAAACTCATGTACTTCCACCCACAGAGGTCACATCCATTTTGGGTCTCTGTTCAAGACAATTTCTACATTGGTGCTAATTCTCCTTTACTCTCCCTATTAAAAATCACCTTAACATTTTTGACTGTATTTAATTTGTTCATAACTCCAGAAATGATCACTAATTCCCTGTGTTTTTATTATTAATCTTTTTAATTCGATTTCTTTTCTCCTCTCAGTTAGTCTCCTCTCAAATTCAGTAACATCTTATTTCCACATTATTATTTCTGCTTCAGGAGGAAAACTGAGACAAGGAAAAAAAAGTATTGTTCTGTTTCTCTGTGCGTGCTCAAAGCCCTCCCTTTACAGCTCCCTATTCTCACTCTAGCAGCCCCACCCTTCTCTCTTTCCCAGCACTCAGTCTCCAGCGTACTGTAAGAGAGAGAGAGAAAAATCAACAACTGTGCTCATTTATCCGAGTCTTATCAACTATACTTCTGGATAACATCCAACTAAATAAACTAAATATTTATTACTACTAATACTTATTTATATATTTATTATACTTATTTTTATTTCTTATCTCTTCCCCTTATATTTATTTATTATCTTTTATTTCTTTCTTTTTACTCTTTTTGTTATCCTCTTTATTTTCTTAACTTATATTTTCTCTTATTCTTTTATTTTATTATTTGCTTATGTTCCTTCTTTTATTGCTTATATGGTTTCACTTTATTTCTTCTCAAAACCAACTATTTGTTTATTCATGCTTTATGTTTGTTAGTATAATCTTATTTTGTGAATTACAAAACTTTTCTTAAAACATGGTTATACCTCACATACTACTTATACATACATCTTGGGTACAAAGTCTAAACTGGATAATAAGATTATACATTACTTATTTCTTATACATACAGCATGGTCACAAGTGTTTAAACTAATGCATTCATTTTTCTAATTATTTGCTTTATCATGCATTATACTTTCATTTTTGATTACATATGTATTTCAACATGAGCAATACATTGCTTTCACATAAGTAATGCATCATTATCTATGTCTATATTAGCAATACACACTTAAGTTTTGTATTCTGCTTTATATCATGCATATCTATGTTTCCCTATCCAAGTCTGCCCTCTTAAAACAACGTTTCCCAATAATGTGCCACTTCAGATTTCAAGTAAGGAATATTTGCCTCCTTGACTGACACTTTCAAATGTCCCTTGTATATATCTATCTCATCTCTATGGCCTGCTTTACAGAGTGTAGTTATGTGATCCACAAATAATTTAGGATCTATGTTCCTAACCGCAACATCCAACCAGTTAACAAATGGCCACTCCTGTTCTATTTCTCCTAAATTCACCACTTCAGTTAAGGTTCTCATTAACTCCTTCTTTTTGCAGTTAATTTTCTCTTCTGCCCTGCGTAATCTATGTACTCTGATTCTTTCCAAAAATGATCGCTGATTCCCTTTAACTCTATCAGCGCTCTTTCCAATTCTCTCTCCCACTCTTCAGATCTGCATTGATCTCCAACTTTACAAAACTCGCTTGTCTCTGTATTTTTCTCTAGTCTTGTTCACTGTAATGGAAAACATTTTGCCTTTTCTTTATCTTTTTCCCAATTATTCTATTTTTTCTCTTCTGAATCTCCCCTTCCCCTCACTCACAGAGCTGTCCGTTCAGCTGACCAGTGAGTGAGAGCAAGGCAGGGAGATATCAGAGAAGCCGGTGCCATTTTGCGTCTTTATACTTTTTCAACAATTGTTTTATTCAATTCACTGTTTCAATTCAATTTCCACTTTTGCTCTCATTTAGCATTTCCTTTGTGCACCTGATTCTCTGTATTATTCTGCCTCTGCACACAATACATCATCAACACTGCAATCATGCATTTGAATAAACACAAAAACAGCGCATTTAGTACCGTAAGCACACATGCACCAACAACATAGTTAGTCATGCACATTATTCATTATCTCAAACATGCTGTAACCCGCACAAGAAGAGACAGTCACAATGTAAGTCAAAAACTGCTTTTATTAAAACAATAAAAGCAGGCAACAGTACAAACGGGCAAATCCAGTGAAGAGTCGTCGAGGGAAGCGTAGGGTCAAAAGCCGGGGAATCAAAGAGAGTAAAGGGGGGCCAAATCCGGTAGAGTAGTCGAGGGGAGCGAGGGTCAAAGCCGGGGTAAACAGGATGTATATAAGAGGGGACTAGAGGGAGCAAAAGGCAGGGGAACAAGAGGAATAGGGGGCTGGCAAGCTAAGAGAAGGGTCAAAACTAGACGAGACTAGCGGGGCAACGATACGGGGAACTAAATACATACAATAACCAACCCGAGTGAAACGAAAGGGTTGTGATATATATAGGGGACCAAACGAGCGGTGCAGGTGAAACGAATAACTAGGTGATGGGACGAGTGCAGGTGAAACTATGAACAGGACTGCAGATGACGCGAGTGCAGGTGTACATAATAAAGGGGTGATTGAGAAAGTGCCGGTGGTCATAATGTTCTGGCCACCGGAGCGTGCATGCTAACATGAGTCAGAGGGGAGAGAGTTTACGAGCGAGAGCTCAGTAATTGCATAAAGAGCGTGAGTGCTCGAGGGAGGAAAAAAGAGCGTACGAGCTCAAGGGGCGGAGCGAGGGAGCGGAAGTGAGCACGCTCGCTGGAGTGCAAGCGCGCGCTCGAGGAAGCGGGATGGGGCAGAGGAGCGGGGTTCGTTACAGTACTCCCCTCTAAATAGGGACGGCTCCTGACGGCCGCGCCGCTGCGAGGAGCGCAAGGGGACAGAACGAGCGTGGGATCTCGCGGGGAACAGAACGAGAGTGTGATCTCGCGGGGAACAGAACGAGCGTGTGAGCTCGCGGGGAACAGAACGAGCGTGTGAGCTCGCGGGGAACAGAACGAGCGTGTGAGCTCGCGGGGAACAGAACGAGCGTGTGAGCTCGCGGGGAACAGAACGAGCGTGTGAGCTCGCGGGGGGGCAGAAGGCACAAAAGGGAAATGAAACAGTCCATGGGGGTCAATGGGCAGTTCAAGACAAGGTCAAGGGGAACATAGTGGACAGGCGGGTGGTCGGGAGGTCTAGGGGGCAGCCATAGGGCAGAGACTGGGTCAGGAGGTCTGGAAGGCAACTGGAGGACAGGGATTGGGTCCGGGGGTCTGGAAGGTGACCACCGGACAGGAATAGGGTCCGGAGGCCAGGGAAGAGGCCACAGGACAGGTAGAGGGTCAGGAAGTCCGGGCTGAGCCGTGAAAGGCGGAGCCGTCAGAGGCGGCACTGTAGTTGGCTCCGGAGGTGGGGTCCTGGAAGGCTCCGGAGGTGGAGCCGACGGAGGCTTTAGGGGCGAAGGCCTGGAAGGCTCTGGAGGTGGAGCCGAAGGAGGCTTTAGGGGCGAAGGCCTGGAAGGCTCTGGAGGTGGAGCCAAGGGGGGCTTTAGGGGCGAAGGCCTGGAAGGCTCAGAAAATGGAGCCCATGGAGGTGGCGCCGTAGGAGGCTCCAGAGGTGAAGCCCTGGTAGGCACTGGAGGCAGAGCCGGGGGAGGTGGCGCCGTAGGAGGCTTGGGAGGCGGAGCCGAAGGAGGCTTTAGGGGCGAAGGCCTGGAAGGCTCTGGAGGTGGAGCCGAAGGAGGCTTTAGGGGCGAAGGCCTGGAAGGCTCTGGAGGTGGAGCCAAGGGGGGCTTTAGGGGTGAAGGCCTGGAAGGCTCAGGAAGTGGAGCCCATGGAGGTGGCGCCGTAGGAGGCTCCAGAGGTGAAGCCCTGGAAGGCTCTGGAGGCAGAGCCGAGGGAGGTGACGCCGTGGGAGGTGGCGCCGTAGAAGGCTCCAGGAGTGAAGCCCTGGTAGGCACTGGAGGCAGAGCCGGGGGAGGTGGCGCCGTAGGAGGCTTGGGAGGCGGAGCCGCAGGAGGCTCGGGAGGCGAAGCTCTAGAAGGCTCTGGAGTCTTAGGGAGCAGAGCTGTAGGAGGCTCGGGTGGTGGAGCCGTGGAAGGCTCAAGAGGCGGAGCCCTAGGAAGCTCTGGAGTCTTTGGGAGCAGAGCCATGAGAGGCTCAGGAGGTGGAGCCGTAGGAGGCTCTGGAGGGGGAGCCGTAGGAGGCTCGGGAGGCAGAGCCATAGGAGCCTCTAGTGGCCGAGCCCTGGGAGGCTCGGGAGGTGGAGCCGTAGGAGGCTCTGGAGGGGGAGCCGTAGGAGGCTCGGGAGGCAGAGCCATAGGAGCCTCTAGTGGCTGAGCCCTGGGAGGCTCGAGAGGCTTGAGGGGGGGAGCCTTGAAAGACTCGAGAGACGAAGCCCTGAGAGGCTTGAGAGGAGGAGGAGCCCTGAAAGACTCGAGAGGGGGAGCCCTGAGAGGCTTGAGAGGGGGAGGAGCCCTGAGAGACTCGAGGGGCGGAGCCCTGAGAGGCGGAGGAGCCCTGAGAGACTCGAGAGGCGAAGCTGTGAGAGGCTTGAGGGGTGGAGCCATGAAAGACTCGAGGGATGGAGCCCTGAAAGACTCGAGAGGCGAAGCCGTGAGAGGCTTGAGGGGTGGAGCCATGAAAGACTCGAGGGAT
The DNA here is from genome assembly GCF_025860055.1 of Xyrauchen texanus. NCBI lineage: Eukaryota > Metazoa > Chordata > Actinopteri > Cypriniformes > Catostomidae > Xyrauchen > Xyrauchen texanus. Next base: position 1,866,998 of record NC_068304.1, read on the forward strand.
GGAGCCTTGAGAGACTCGAGAGGCGAAGCCGTGAGAGGCTTGAGGGGTGGAGCCATGAAAGACTCGAGGGATGGAGCCTTGAGAGACTCGAGAGGCGAAGCCGTGAGAGGCTTGAGGGGTGGAGCCATGAAAGACTCGAGGGATGGAGCCCTGAGAGACTCGAGAGGCGAAGCCGTGAGAGGCTTGAGGGGTGGAGCCCTGAGGGACTTGAGGGGTAGAGCCCTAGGAGGCTCGTGAGGAGGAGCCCTAGGAGGCTCATGAGGCGGAGCCCGGGAAGGCTCAGAGGGGCGAGCAGAACCCGACAGAGCCGTGGGAGACTCTGAGGGCGGAGCAGAACCCGGCAGAGCCGTGGGAGACTCTGAGGGCGGAGCAGAACCCGGCAGAGCCGTGGGAGACTCTGAGGGCGGAGCAGAGGTCTGCAGAGCCGTGGGAGACTCCGAGGGCGGAGCAGAGGTCTGCAGAGCCGTGGGAGACCCTGAGGGCGGAGCAGAGGTCTGCAGAGCCGTGGGAGACTCTGCGGGACCCTCTGCGGTCTTGAGCACAAGACGAGACTGGGGAGAAGGGGCCCTCTTCCTTCTCTTACGCCTTCGACCAACAGGGACGTGGCCATGGGGACAGTCGAGGCTACAGGCCCTGGCTCGCTGACCGTGGCAGACATGGGCGCTGGCTCGTTGGCCGTGGCGGGCATGGGCGCTGGCTCGCTGGTCGTGGCGGGCATGGGCGCTGGCTCGCTGGTCGTGGCGGGCATAGGCGCTGGCTCGCTGGCGCGGGCGGGCATGGGCGCTGGCTCGCTGGCGTGGCGGGCATGGGCGCTGGCTCGTTGGCCGTGGCGGGCATGGGCGCTGGCTCGTTGGCCGTGGCAGGCTTCGAGGCTGGGGCCGTGACAGGCCTCGTGACTGGGGCCGTGTCAGGCTTAGGGACTGGGGCCGTGTCAGGCTTAGGGACTGGGGCCGTGTCAGGCTTAGGGACGGGGGCCGTGTCAGGTTTCGAGACGGGGGCCGTGTCAGGCTTCGAGACGGGGGCCGTGTCAGGCTTCGAGACGGGGGCCGTGTCAGGCTTCGAGACGGGGGCCTTGGTGTGGAGCGCTGGTTCAGTGTCTGCCTCCCCCACAGTGAACGAGGAACCAGCGTACAGTAGGGCGAGGTCAATATACTGAGCCAGGTTGAGGGAGCAGCGACCACCAGGCATTAATGATGAGGTTGGCTCATTCAGTCCACATTGAAAAATAGTCTTCAGAGCCACCTCATTAAAATCCACCTGGTTGGCCAGGGCACAAAAATCCACAACATAATCCTCCAAGGGTTGACTCCCCTGGCGCAAACACACGAGTCGAGCCGCTGGCTCCACAATGTTAAGGGCGGGGCTATGGGTTACATAACCGCTGCCTCGCAAAAAAAACCCTTGGTCAGCGTCCGAAGAGCCGTCAAACCTCTCAGGGGTTGAAGGCTCACGGCGCCAGAAATGCGCTGGGAGCATAAACAGGCTCAGGGACAGACACAGGTAGAACAGGGTGACAAAAGTCAAACAAAGTGCTTACCTGCTGTCCCTGGGCCGTGAGTGCGTGGTAATCTCTCCCAGCCGCAAATCCAGGCTCAGAACACGCCACAAAAATCCGCTCTAGAGAGCTGCGCGAATCCGTGGAGTGACATTGTGACTGTCTACGGTGTGGTTGGTTATTCTGTAACCCGCACAAGAAGAGACAGTCACAATGTAAATCAAAAACTGCTTTTATTAAAACAATAAAAGCAGGCAACAGTACAAACGGGCAAATCCAGTGAAGAGTCGTCGAGGGAAGCGTAGGGTCAAAAGCCGGGGAATCAAAGAGAGTAAAGGGGGCCAAATCCGGTAGAGTAGTCGAGGGAGCGAGGGTCAAAGCCGGGTAAACAGGATGTATATAAGAGGGGACTAGAGGGAGCAAAAGGCAGGGGAACAAGAGGAATAGGGGCTGGCAAGCTAAGAGAAGGGTCAAAACTAGACGAGACTAGCGGGGCAACGATCACGGGAACTAAATACATACAATAACCAACCCGAGTGAAACGAAAGGGTTGTGATATATATAGGGGACCAAACGAGCGGTGCAGGTGAAACGAATAACTAGGTGATGGGACGAGTGCAGGTGAAACTATGAACAGGAGTGCAGATGACGCGAGTGCAGGTGTACATAATAAAGGGGTGATTGAGAAAGTGCCGGTGGTCATAATGTTCTGGCCACCGAGCGTGCATGCTAACATGAGTCAGAGGGGGAGAGAGTTTACAAGCGAGAGCTCGTAATTGCATAAAGAGCGTGAGTGCTCGAGGGAGGAAAAAAGAGCGTACTGAGCTCAAGGGGCGGAGCGAGGGAGCGGGAAGTGAGCACGCTCGCGAAGTGCAAGCGTGCGGCTCGAGGAAGCGGGGATGGGGCAGAGGAGCGGGGTTCGTTACACATGCACATAGTTCAACATTTCCCCGTTTTCTACACAGTCCGGGTTCCGTCAAACACTTCAATAAATAACTAAATCTAACACCTGGAGGAATTTTACGCGAATTTCACTTCTCCACCCGTGTTAGGATTTTCACCTGTACAGGATTTTCAGCCACTCTTCTGGCAAAACCTTGAATAAATGCACCTAACCGGGAATTTTCACGCGTCGCTTCTCGACTCACCCCCAGGCTTTTTCTACCTTCTTCAAATAAACTTTCTTAAACTCTCTTTAAACAATCCCACCCCCTATTTTTGAAATCTGGAACTCGCCTCTATTTTAGCCAATTAGTTCAAATTATTCTATGTCCGGACTGGCAAAAGTCTTAGGAAGCCACTTAGCGGGACTCGCTACCACAGATCACACAAAAACACCTTAAGCAAAGATGCTTACCTCAGTTTCTGGCGCCAGTGTTTCTGTGCGATTCGTGCAAGCCGTCCCACCAGCGACCTCTGCCCCTTGACCTCAATGCCAGCCCCACGAGTTGAAGCCAAAGATATGTCGTGGAATATCACGATGAATCTCTCTAAGTTGTAAGAAAACTCTCGAGTCTTGAGTTCCAGATGCCAAAATTGTAGTTTATTGAACACCAACAAACATGAGACCGGCCAGCTGTCCGTTCTGACTCTATCCTCCTGAGTTCTCAGTTATATACCTTTTTGTTATCATCTTGCCCATTATCTCTGACCAATAGAATAATTACTCTTGTCTCTTTCCTTCGCCACCAATATGTTCTATTTTCCTCACTAATTAAATATTGGTGGAAAATCCCCCATCTAATTATTTTTAAAAAAAAACATACATCAACTGGTAACTCCACTTATTTTTGACATAAGTCATAGTTCATGGTAAAAGTGCATCAATTTTAGAAACACCTGTGTATGAGACAAACAGCCATGTCCCCATCACATACCTTTTACCTTTGCTCTACATTTCAGTGTACCCTCATAATGAAGCGGCCTTGTTTGTTCATACACAGTATCATTTGATTAATGAAAGAAAATACAAGCTCCAAAGATATTTAACTCATCAAGGTAAAACACCATGCCAGAAACATATCATATAAGAGATATCTAACTTGTTAAAAGTGTTTTGACACACCATATATTTTAGAGATACGTGTCAGCATAAAGGAAATACACCAAAGATATATGTCAGAATACTACTAATTAACAGAAACAGCAAAACACCAGCTGCAAAAATACAAGACACCATTCATATAATAACTGATTAAAGAAGTACATCCTGTATTTCAAGGTTGTATACCATTCTTTGTGTTCTCTGCAGCATCAACACTTTTAGTAACCTCATATGCTCTCTCCTGGCTCACACAAAGGCCTAGAAACTCATATAAGTATTTTGATATCTAAGAATGATTATTATACCATCTAAAAAATGATTATTCTACAATAGTACCACTATCAGTGGAAGAGCAAGGCCAACCACAGAGAATAAAACGGCCTGTGTGCAGAGTGGACCCCATTGTGTGGTCACAAGCAGTAATCATTGTGAAAAGGTACGAACTGAAAATAATTCAAGGAATATTAACAACAGACCTGTGCATTCTAGCTGTGTGTGTTTAAGAGGAGCCAGATACAAGAAGAAGAGGCAGGCAGCCCTAGTTGTGGAAACAGCATCTGGCTGGGCACCGTTAATCAGCAAAACAGATAAGACTCTGAGTGCTTCAAAGACTGAACTCCTTCACACGTTCTGGTCACACAGCTGCAGTACTGATCTAGCAAACAGATGAAATGGAGACCGTGGCACCCATTCAGAGTGCAGGGAATGTGTGGTCTGGGTAAGAGTATGTGCATAATGACTTTGCTTGCAGTGACAATTTGTATGATAATACTGCACCTTACCAAGGGCCTGGGAGTGTTATCAACAGAAAACCACACCAACTGGACTGAGACAACTGCGCCAAACAATACCATCCGACCTGTCAAGAGAAGCGCATTTATGTTCATGGAGCCAACGTGTGGCCTGGAAGGAGAAATCATCACGATTCAGGAAGGAACAAATGTGACTTTCAACTGCAACCCATTTCAAAAGAACTGTCCGAACTGTGAGGGACACAGCGAAGAGTATGCACCTTTCTATGTCTACAGAGATCCATGCAAGTGGGGCGACGTGTAAGTGTACTACTACGACTACAAGAGAGAGAGAAAAAAAAAAGAAATGTTGAAATTTTGCCTGGGGTTTTACCAAAGCACTATGCAGCAAATGTGGGGTGGTTGGTTCTTGATATGTTAACTGCAGAGAAAGGGGGAGTTTGCAAAATGTTGGGAATGTGTTGTTGTTTCAATATTCCAGATTACAGTGACAACATCACGAATGTAACTGAACACATGAGAAAAGCTGTACAGGAGCCAGAACATGTTAAGAGTACATGGGTTACTTGGTTTATGAATCTCTGGGGAGGATGGGGATATTGGCTGATTCAAACTGTGTTACCAATTGCGCTGATAGGACGGCTGATATTGTTATGTTTACCATGCATTATAACGTGTGTTTCCAGCTCAGTACAGAGACTGGTTAAAGCAGGGGTGTCTGATCAAATGGTAAAAATGACAGTATATCCAGAGGATGATGAACACAAATATGATGATACGAGCAGCGAGAGCTAATGTGAAATGTGTTAAAATGAGGTATGTCTTCCCTTTCTGAGAATGTTTTGATATGTAAAGAGGGTTATAAGCAGCTGTCACCCGTGTTACGAGATGACGTACAAGGAGAGGGTTTGAAATGAGGGATTTTATTCTACTTTTATTCTTTGTTTTTTGTAGCCTGCTGACGTAACCAAAATGTTAAATTGATGTGTTTTTCCTACTTAATCTGTACACTATTTCTTGTTTATACTGAGGGTCTGATTTTATGCAGAAGTGCAGTAACAGTGTTTACTCATTTAGCCCGGCTTCAGATAAAGTCTTTACTTGCTTGCTAATACTTAAGGGACTATCCCCACAAAAAAAAAAAAAAATAAAACAGCCTAAGCTTTTTTACTTTTTCAAAATGTTATTTCACAAATGTTTAAGAGAGTGATCATTTATGCGAAAATCAGAGATGAAGAGTGTAAGTGTGATGATATAACTTAAAATTTGTCTTATTGTTTATTATTGTGATTGAGTAATCTGAATGATAAAAAGCGGAGAATTGTTGTAGAAATTTTGATACTCATTGATCAGTGATAGTCATTGCAAGGGAATGCCTCTGTGTCTGAGGAATGCAGAGGGGGAGGATCTGCTTTTGTTAAGAAACCTTGGGATGAAAGAGTATAAAATACAAGTCAGCCCTCCCTTTCTCTGTCCCACTCACGGCACAGATTAACTCCTGTGTAATGACCGGGTCCTTCTTGCAAGAATAAATTATTTTAAAAGACTGTTTGATTCAGAGTGTCTCTTATGCAGTGATAATAGTTGGTTAATAATTTTTTGCCACAACATGACTCAGCCATCAAATTACAGAAGTTGGATTACTTTTGAATTAACACTATTATAGCATAGGCATAATAGTACTGTACATGACCATAAAATTGTGATTGCGATCATAAAATTCCTATTGTAATTATGTTTAATACTGCATACCACTGTTGAAAATGTTAACTGTAATCATCGTTCCACTAACTATGACAGAGGCACTAGCAATATGCGGAAAAAATTATTTTACCCGACCCAGTATGTGAATGTTTTAAAGAAACTTACGACTTACAGTCAATTGACAGGACGTGATTATAGATTCATACTGTCCAAAACCTTACCTCCAGAAATAACTGAAATGATATTAATTGATAAAGTGCCTTTGTTGGATAAAAAAGAAAAAGTTTGATCAGCCATAGAAAGGAGAAAGGAAAAAAGGAAAAAACTTAATTAGATCAATTCATGAGTAAATCCAAATCTATGGTTAAAAAGGGTGAAAGGGCCCTCAGTGGGATTATAAATACATAAAACAGTCATACAAGGTGTGGAAGAAAATAAAACCATTCATATTCTAGTGAACAAAGCTTTAACCCCTAGCCTCCCAAAGACACCATGCGCACTGTTGTATCCCGATTTAACACAATTTAAAGGGTAACTCATTCGCTGCAGCCGCGGACATATTCGATTCAGATTCAAAATCGTGATTTTGCCTGACTCTCCGTTCTGCCTGCTGGTCTGTGATCCGATGCATAAAAAAAAAAAAGAAAAAAAAAAGAAAAACTTTGATTCTAACTCATTACAATTGCTGTTTCCCTCAGTATATTGTCAGACTGTGTATACAGGAAATTGCAGAGAAGTTTGCAGCTCAACATCTGTCAACACTTCTGCTGCGAAACAGGAAATGCTCAACATCGACCCAGCACTATGGGCCACCCACAAAGATGAGGCGGGCCTTATTGATATCAGATCATATGTTGCAAAAATCCACTCTGACATGTCGGTATACTGGAAAACAATACCCACTATCCAAGGAAAAGGAGGAAGGTATAGGTCCCATAATACAATAATGTCTGAGTAAAGGTATTATAAACTCTCCATTTAACACTCCAGTTAACCCAGTAAAAAAGGCTAATGGCACCTGGCAAATGACACAAGATTTAAGAAAAGTGAATGATCTGGTCATACCATTATCTCCCCTGGTGCCGGATGTGCAGACAGTATTGGCTTCGATACCTGTACATCATGACTGCTATACTGTTATTGACCTATGCTCTGTTTTTTTCAGTGTTCCTGTTTCCCCTGTGACACAGCCACTGTTCGCATTCACATACGAGTGAACACAGTTCACGTGGACCAGACTCCCACAGGGTTTTCGAGACTCGCCCACGGTATTCTCTGCTGTAGTGCACGCAACGTTAAAGGACACAAAGCTGCCGCCACAGACTTGCCTGCTTCAGTACGCCGACGACATACTGGTGACTGGGGACTCCCCTGAAAGCTGTGAAATGGCATCCACCATTGTCTGCAATGTGGTGGCAAATGCCGGCTTCAAAGCCTCTAAAGACAAACTGCAGTGGGTGAGACCCAAAGTGAGCTACTTAGGTCACGTGTTGACTGCAGGCACAGTTTCACCATCTCTTGACAGGGTGAAACTAATATTGACTTTTCAACATCCCAAAACCAAAACACAGATGCAAAGCTTCCTGAGTCTAGTGAACTATTGCAGGTTATGGGTACCGAACTGTTCTTTAAACTATCAACCTCTCAGGTCCACAACTACCGACTCAGCTCCAGAACACATTGTATGGACCAGTGAATTGAATATCGCGTTTAAGAGCCTGAAGGAAGCACTGACTCAGACACCAGCCCTGGGTCTACCAGACTACACCAAGCCTTTCCATTTATACGTGCATGAAAGTGGGGGCATCGCGGCCATGATCCTCGCACAGGCTCATGGGGTCCCATATAGGCCTTTTGCCTATTTGTCCAAAACACTCGATACAGACTAGAGGCCTGCCTGCGTGCCTGCGTTCAGTGGCTGCCACAGCATTGATGGTTCAGGATGCTGAGCGTATAGTGTTATCGCACCCTCTTACCGTCCACACCCCTCACCAGGTAAGAGTGATTTAGCAAAATCTCACCACACAACACAGCGAAGGGGTGGATACGAAGCTACCCTCCTTGCAACAGCTAATTTGACCATCACTTCCACATCAACAACACATGGCCCTACACTATGTTTGCACAAAATGTTAACCAAGGGGGCATTTAACGACGAACATAACTGCATGTCACAAATCGCAGACCAAACCTCTTGCAGATATACCAATAATCTGAGGGGGATTATTGGTATATAGGTGGATCATGTTCAAAACCGAACGATTCAATTTATTGGTGCGGCTATTCAGTAACCCAACTTCCAGGTACCGTAATTGAGGCATATTCATTACCGTACAAATCATCACAGTTGGCATAGATGTTTGCTTTAATTAGAGCATGCCAATTGGTGAAAGGAATACCCATTAACATATACACAGACTCAGAATATGCATATGGGGTGGTGCACGATTTCACAAAAATGTGGGAAGAAAGGGCAAGAAAGCTTAAGGAAAACCCATACCACACCAAAATATAGTTGCAGAATTACTCAGAGCAGCACAACTCCCAACGAAATTGGCTGTCATAAAGGTCGCAGGCCACATGGCAGGGGAGGTGAGAGGAAACAGGTCACGAATCACAACAAAATTGCCAGGCCCGATTTTATGCAGGAGGGTTTCTATGATGCAGAAAATTTTAGTAAACGATATTGGCGTAAAACTTTTACAGGCAAACCCATCCGAATCTGATATTCAATATTGGGCCTTGAATGAAGTGAAACCTGATCAGAGTAATTTGTTAAGAGACAAGCAGGGTCGTCTGGCCCTGCCCAAAATGGAATTACACCATCAAGTGTAACTGAACCCTCTCCCTTTGAGATACTAATGGGTAGATCTTTCCCGACACCGTGGGTCAAAGGTCGCACTGGCTTTCTCTCCACAGGTGACACGGAGGTGGTGATCGAGGAATAAGTGGATTCTCTAAACAAAACATTGAATGGCATTAATGATAATATCTCTCTCTCTCCCTATACCCACAGAAAAACCCACTCACCCATTTGTTCCAAATCAGCAGGTCCTAATCCACAGATTGAAACCAACAAAGACTGGAGAACCATGATACCAAGGTCCTTCAATGGTCATAGCCATGACCCGAACAGCAGTCCTGAACGATCTACAGCCACAGTGGATACGCGTTAAGCCAGCATGAGAGGAGGGACTGAAAGGTGACTGTTGAGTGCGACCCCACTGAAGGAGCTGAACACGCAGCGTCAGTGGCAAGCACAACGCAGGAGCCTGAAGGTCTTGAAGAACCACGATATATGTGGGACCTATTGATAATCCAAGCAAGTGGAAGGCATAGAAATAGGCCCAAAACAGTCTGGTGTCGTTAATTTGGACACCACCCTACCTGAGCAAAGGGTGATCCGGGCCGAGAGAAACAACCCCTAGTCACACAACAGGATGAAGGAAATTATGATGATACTGACCGCTCTCGGAGCCGTCACAGCCGTAAAGCACCTTAGTGATCTCGAGCACCCCGATCCACCCCACTCATACGCCACAATCTTGTGGTGGCGATTAGCTAATCACACAGCACGCTCTGCACACCCCAACGAACCATGTTATGTTTGTTCCCACTTTCCCCATAATTCCAAGCACATGGGAACAAAAGTTACTGAATTAAGTTATCTTGAACCCCTGAAGTGTACGACACATTACAAAGACACCACCCCAGCAGATCAAGCCCTGTGGGTAATACAGTACTTTCGCCTGAGAAACGGTTCTGGGGCATTGCCCAAGGTGACGTATTATCCATACCCTATAACTTAACTTGCCATGAACGAAGAGGAGGTAGTGACCCAGTAGGTAACATACCTGATGAACACTGCAGGATCACCTGTCAGAGCACACCCTGGGGAACCCGGTCGATCTGCTGTCAATGGTGCCTGAGGAAACGTGACAGGTACTCCATGGGGGTCTTCTTAGTGCAGAATCAAATTAAACTCTCACAGTTTAATCTTGACATTAGCCTATCATGATACACCAAAAAGACCTGCGCAAACACCATAACGGATTTTGAGCCACACCGGCAGCAAGCATACACCTGGATGCGGGCCTCACGGGCAGCCCGGAGACATTGCTCAGATATGTGCCTCCGTGATACACACCCCTTAACCCCCATGGTCGATGTAACTTGGTCCATGAGAGGGACATAATGGCTCTGTGGACATAAACAACATGCCTCATTACCAAACGACTGGACCGGACGATGTGCTCTAGTCAACAGCTCTGGATCAGTGATGATAATCAGGGTGAGGCCAAACAGCTCCATAGGACACAGTCGAGTGAAGAGGTCACCTTCATCAACTCTGACCCAGCCAAACTACACCCTGGAAGATCAACGAATATGGGGCAGAGTGGACAATTTTTCCAATAATTTTTTGCCCCCATTGGCATAGTGAATGTTATGAATCAGATCGAAATGAAAGGTTTGACTTGGTTACGTTTATGAATGTTACAGAGCAAGTGTTAGAGGGAATAAAGAAAGAGCTCAGGGAGCTGCGTTTAATGGCCCTCCAGAACTGGATGGTCTTAGACCAGCTCACTGCAGCGCAAGGAGGAGTTTGTGTAATGGTAGGTGAAGCATGTTGTACGTACATCCCAGAAGAGGATGGAGCAGGTGGAATCATAGAGCAAGACATAAGAAATATTTCTGAAATGGTACAGAGGTCACAAGACCGCGCCAATGGGGATGTTGATTTCTTTTCAGGTTTCTGGATGTTCATTTATAAAATTGAACATTACTTAATGGTCATATTCTGCGTTTTGCTTGTATTTTTCATCATCGCCTGCCTATGGCCTTGTTTTATGGCTTTAATCAAACAAATGATTTCCAGCTCTATTAGCTTAGTTATAAGACCACCTCACGTTGCTTATTGACCCCTAAGAATGGGCGAAGAAGATACGAGGGTAAAGTTCCCATGGTAAAGGGTTTAGCATGGTACAATGTTAATGGTACAACATCTGATTGTGATCATTTGTGACAAAGGGAGCATTGTGAGAAATATGAATTGTACATGCTGTATTTAGTTTGACATCTAACTCTGAATGTATGTGTGCGAATCACAGAATCACACCACACGCACAAAGAGTCCATGACCTTCATAGATGTTGTTAGTTTCTCTTGTCTTATCCTCTTTCAGAATGTTTTGCGCTCCAACCAGCACATACTCTTTTCCTTGAGCTAAATATCTCAGTCGGACATAAAACATATCTAGGACTGCTTGACCTCATATGATTACCGTTCCCATGCTATTCCAGTCAACATTTATTGTCCTTGGCTGTCTCGCAAGTCTTGCTATCACTATACTATCGGCTGTTGGTTGTTCATTTTTATATGAAAGGTATAAATATTATGCTTGCCGTAATAAACTTTGAGTAGATTGAATAGAAACAACCGTGTGTTGTCATTCTTTCTTCTCCCTTCATGAAGTCTCCAGATACGCAGACTCCCGACTGCACTTACCTGGGCATACACAGAAAGGGACAGAGGAATTCTTGATGGTAGAAGTGTTGTGTGCTAAACTACAATGAGATCCAAGTTTCATTCCTAACAATTACGAAACTTGAAATATTCATAAACAGTGTCAAAATGAGGCTGTGTACCAAGTTTTGTGTCGGCCACAAGGTGGCGCTATAATAATTTTTTGGCCAAACTTTACAAAACTGTGTATATATATATTGAAAACAGGAGATTCCAAACTTGGCAGGATGGTTCCAATTTCCCCCACTACTCAGGTGAACAGACACACTCTTCAGAAACTAGTTATGCACTATTGCAAACAAAACAAACAAAGATCAAATTTTGGGCCATAAATCTTGTAAAAATAAGGGCTAGAAACAAATTTCTTGTTTCCTCTGATTCGTTGCGTCAATTTTTACCCATTGCCAGAATTTTTCTGCGCACCTTCGCTTTCCTGCTATTTTGGATTGTTTGAAAAAAAATCTAAATGAACTCATCCTAGGCCGTTTGCCCGATTTGAACCAAATCAGTGCAGAATGATTCGTAGTGGGCATGCCCATTTTACTAAAACTGTTATGTTTTGAACGGGTTGAGATATTATCACCAAATTTGGTGAATATATGTATGGGTTCAAAGCTTATTGGCCGATGGCAGCCATGTTTTTAAAGATATGTGACTGTGCTCATTTTAAAGATATGTGACTGTGCTCATTTTAAAGATATGTGACTGTGGGTAATATTAGGCCAATCGGAACTAAACTTGGTACGATTATTTATCTCTTGGCTCAAGAGGTTTGTGCAAAATTGGAAAGAAACTGGCCACCGGGAGGTGCTGTGGTGTTTTACATGCATGTTAATTGTTGTATATACCCCTATTTTTCACAAAGAAACTGTTTATTCATTCCATACTGTAGATCTCCTCATTCTGAATTTGTTTTGCCTCAAGTACCATTGGTTTGAAATAAATCAATAAATCATTCAATACTGATACTTGAATACTTGAGATTATTAAAAAAAAAACTACATTCTCAAACTAGTTGTAGGCCGTTAGCCCAATCGGAACCAAACCATTGAAGAAAGATTCAGAGTCCCAATGTAAAAAGTTATCAAAGGATTTTTTTACTTTTCATCATCAAACGGTATGCCAAAACATAGTGGGTGTGGCCACATTTATTACAATGGTTATAACTTTTGAACAGATTGAGATATTATCACCAAATTAGATATACTTATGTATGGGGTCATTCTGAGGATATACCCGCATTTAGATCCGCACTCCTCATCTGCCTCCTCCTGCTTACGTTACATTATCACAGTTTTTAAAGTAGTTTACAGGCAATCTTTTTATTTTGTACATTTTTATTTTGACTTAACTACATTACAAAGCAAAATATCATACTTTTTGCTGCACTATATATCATAAATACGTATTGTTCCTCTTTATTTTCCATTTAAGAAATCCATGCCCACGTGGCCAGATTAGTTCAACAAATAAAGACGCTGACTACCACCCATGGAGTCGCAAGTTCAAATCCAGGGAATGCTGAGTGACTCCAACCAGGTCTCCTAAGCAACCAAATTCACCAGTTGCTATTGAGGATACAATCATATTGGATAACCTCCTTGTAGTCACCATAATGTGGTTCTTGCTCTTGGTTGGGCACATTGTGAGTTTTTAATGGATGTTGCGGATAATAGCATGAAGCCTCCACAAGCTATTCCTCTGCAGTAACAAACCACGTGATAAGATGCTGGATTGATGATCTTAGAAACAGAGGCAACTGAAATTCATCCTCTGCCACCCAGATTGAGGCGAGTCACAATGACGTAGAGCACATTACAAATTGGCCATTCGAAAAAGGGGAGAAAAAAAATCTGCACCCACTCTGACACGCAATACTGATTCATGAACAAACCAATTATTTTCAATAAACCCGTTCAGTCACACTACACGATTAATTCCCAAATAGCACTATGCCACATTTCACAAAAACATCATAATCATAAGTAAATCAAACAAACCACTGCCACCAATAGTCTCTATCATCAATTTAGGCTAACAATGTTTATAAGAAATGCAGCCCTAATCTGATTGCATCTCTTCTTAATCAACAATTCACAAATTCAATAATCTCTTTTAAGTAAACAACTCATTAAATTGTCTCTCAAAATTATCAAGACATACACAAAAATTCACTATACCAATATAGCAACTGAGTTTTGGCCAAATCTGGCTGACATTTGGCACTTCTGGTTTAGTTCTGTCATTGGGTTTGTAACACTGTTGTGTGAAACAGCACTCAGCTGTATTCTTGCATGACTCTGTTCAGCCATGAGAAACAAAGAACTGGCTGAATTATGGTGTAACATTGGCTTACATGATGAAGAAAAAAGACACACATTTGGCTGAATTCTGGTAATTCAACTTCTTATTCTTGTTCTTCTTTTGATTATATTGGCCACAGGTATTTTGAAACTATATGTGTTGTGAAAGGTGCTATACAAATAAAAATGACTTGACTTGACAATAAAGAGCAGCAAATGGTTGTTGAAAAAATTGCTGCAAAATGTATTTAAAAATGTTTACTCACTGTATTATTTACATTTATGCATTTGGCAGACGCTTTTATCCAAAGCGACTTACAGTGCACTTATTACAGGGACAATCCCCCCGGAGCTACCTGGAGTTAAGTGCCTTGCTCAAGGACACAATGGTGGTGGCTGTGGGGTACGAACCAGTGTCCTTCTGATTAACAGTTTACCAGTTATGTGCTTAGACCACTACACCACCACCAATGGTCAAACAAATCAAACAACAGAACAGCTCAATGGAACGCTGCTCTCTTCATCCACAACCATTACAAAACAGTAGGTTATTGCTTACGTTTTTCTTAGTTTACACATACCTGTATAGCTTTCATCTCTTTACCTACTCATTTACACACACTAGAATTTGTGATTGTCAGAAATAGGTATATCTTAGCTCTGTCCAATATAGAAAATGCTGTGTTGGGACATTCCATTCCAAATACATTATCAAACATCTGTTTCATATTAACTTGGAGTGTAAGAGCCCCCTCCTCTCCTTATTTCTTTCTTTCTGTATGTTTGTGTATATTGTATGAATGTGTATGACAGAGGTCCGAAGGATCCTTAGGATTCGAAGGAGCCTTTGTCAAATGGAATCGTTATCTGTGATATCTGTATGATGTAATGCGTGTTCTCATTGGATAATACTGTAAACCTCCCTCTTAGTTTCGCACTATATCCTTGAATGCAAGACTTTAGATGGGCAAGCTTTTCTATTCTTTATTTTGCTCCCCAACGTTGGTTCAATGCTTTGTGTTGATTCACGACTCAATAAACGACGGAGAAAAAGGCACTGCTATCGTTTAGAAGACTTTTATTTCTAACAATTGGGGGCTCGTCCGGGATTTCTCCAAATGGTAAGAATCTAAGTTTCCTTTAAATGAGGGGTTGATTCTTGCTGTTTGATGAGAAATAATTTTAAAGTATATGATTATAATGTTATGATAGTGCCGTATTGGGTTATTGAAAGACCGTATAGGTCACCAGAGACTGGTCAGCAGAGACTGGTGACTCCTCGTGTTTAATTAATGCGGAAGGGCGATAAAGGACATGATCAAGTTTATTTATCGTTAGTAGTGTACGGTCTCCTCGTATTTTTGATAAATGCGGAAGGTTTCCTCGTACTTCTAATGAAATACGGGAAGAACAAAGAAAGAGACTTGAATTCCCTCTTTTTTGTTAGGTGATTTCCCCGTAAGTTTTTGATAAACTGCGGGAAGAACGTAAAGAAAATCCGATCAATTTTCTTCGTTGTGTGATATCCTTTACTTTTGTAAGAAGGATTGTTGTGAGATATTTCATAAAAATTCTCCGTCGTTTTTTTTTGGGCTTTGTGAAGTGAATCAATGCACAGTTTGTTATTTTTTTCCCCTTTTTCCTCTTTCTCTATTCCTCTTCGTTCTTTGCTTCCTTTGACTAAAATGCTTTACTAACAAATGACACTGCAGCATTTTTCTTCTTTGTTTTCTATTTGATTATTTGAATTTTGTTTATAGGTGTATATTTTTGTGGTCTCCGAAATGGGAAATAAAATAAATCCACCTTTATTTAATGAATCTCCAAAAGATTTTATGGACAGACATAATCAAGCCTTTTTTACGGAACCTTATCTATCAAATTTAGCTGGCTGGTCAGAGGACAAAATACAATTAGATGCATATCCCCGTCAAGGATCGTTTAAAGATACAGACATGACTGCAGCGAAAGACATGATTTATGGAAACTGGGGTGATCCAGAATGGGACTTTGATTATATGAAACAATCCTGTAAAACTTGGGTAATGATGAAAAAGTACTGGGATCGCGGACCTGAGATAGATAAAGCGGCTGGAAAAAATAATAAAGATCGCAAATTTTCTACCCCGCGGGCTGATCTCAGAGCAGAGTCGGACAGAGTGGGGAGTGTCACTCAGTCAGTCTCACAGCCTGAAGAGAAAGACAAAACTTTCTCTCACACCGCTCCCCCTCCGAGTTATGAAAATTTTCAGTCACCTTTAGTGTGTGAGCCCGTGAAAAATGAACTGCATCATGATTTGAAGACTGCGTCTGAATTTCCGTTCGTCGAAACTTCAGAAGGATTTAAGGTTCATACGTTGCCTTTTTGTTGATGTTATAGCTATCACCACGAATAATTTTTTAACGATGTCAATTGATGACCTTGACAAGCGTTTACGTGAGCTTTCCTCTGCTGGAGCTTTTGCTTCCTTCAAAGGAAAGACTCCGATCATGTTACAGGTTGATGCGGCTCAGAAAAATCCGTTCTTTCACACAAAAAAGCATGTTAAATGTTACTGCTGCGGTCGCTCGGGGCATCTTGCAAAGTCTTGCAGACAAAGGGCTCATCTCAGTGCACAGTCAGTCTCACAGCCTGAGGGGAGAGGAAAAAGCAGCAGTTTAATACAAACCAGATGTGTACACGCTCAAATGTCTATGACAAAAAAAAACCCTCTTTCGTTTTCTCCTAGCCACAGACAGAGTGTAACAGATTCAGGGAGATACCCAACTGAATGGAACCGTGCCTGACGGTGCGAGAGCAAAGAGTCTGAATTGTCACAACTTTCGATGCAATATCAAAATAAATCAAATGTTTTGCCATTCCTTGAACTAAATGTAGACCATAAACCATACATGTTTTTAATTGATAGCGGCGCTTCGGTGTCCTCGATATCTTCCGATGTGTACTCAGGCTTCGTCACGGGAAAGCAAATTAATTCTGTAGGGATTAATAACGTTCCTATGAAAGGCGAATTGACGCCCACCTTACCAATTACTTCTAAGGATGCACCGACATAATGCATTCATTTACAATCATACTGAATTCTCCATTCTGCCTGTTAGGTAGGGACTTGGTATGAAATTGAATTTTGACTCTAACTCTTTGACACTTCTGTTCCCTTCAGTTTTTTCCATTACAACCGACACCGGAAGTGCTCTTGTGGAAGATTCGTCTGCAACTGTGCTGATACCAGAAATTTCGGGAGTCAACCCTCAATTGTGGGCGGAACACAAGGATGACGTAGGGTTAATAGCTATCCAGCCCTACAGGGCGAATTTGATACATAATAAGCCTGTGTTTCAGAAACAATACCCACTTTCTAAGGATAAAGAGGAGGGGCTTAAACCTCTCGTTACTCGATTTTTGGAACAAGGCATTCTGGTGCGAACTCATTCACCTTATAATACACCAATCAATCCAATTAAGAAAGCTAATGGTACTTGGCGTTTAATGCAAGACCTAAGAAAAATTAATGATTTGATCAAACCACTTGCTCCTATTGTACCAGAAGTTCAGGCGATAATTAATTCTATTCCTTCAGAACATAAATTTTATTCTGTTATTGATTTAAGCTCCGCATTTTTCAGTATTCCTGTTCATCCTGATACTCAGCCACTGTTTGCATTTTGTTTTCAGAATTGTCAATACAGTTGGACACGTCTCCCTCAAGGGTTCAGAGATTCTCCGGCTGTTTTCTCCACTGTAGTGCACGACACACTGAAAGATGTCAAACTTCCTCCAGACACCTGCTTGCTCCAATATGCTGACGACATTCTTGTCACCGATGCCTCTGAGGACATGTGCGCTGCTGCAACAAAGATTGTTTGCAATGTCCTGGCTGAAGCTGGTTTCAAGGCATCTAGAGACAAACTGCAGTGGGTGCAGAGAAAAGTCACTTACCTTGGACATGAACTGTCACAAGGCCAAGTTCGTCTGTCTGCGGACAGGATCAAAGCCGTCGCTACATTTAAGTATCCATCCACGCGGAAGCAAATGCAAAGCTTCCTGGGACTGGTCAATTACTGCCGCCTGTGGGTGCCTAATTGCTCCATGTATGACAAAATCCTGCGAGAAGCTACGCTGGGTGACAAAGACGATATTACATGGACAAGTGAGATGAATCAAGCATTCAAACATTTGCAAGCATCACTCTTAAGGCCGCCTGCCCTTGGCCTACCCTGTTACACACAAGACTTTCATCTATACGTGTACGAAAGTGGTGGCACAGCCGCAGCAATCCTGGCCCAAGAGCATGGGGGCACTTTCCGTCCAATAGCTTATTTATCTAAGACCCTTGATTCGGTCGCTAAGGGACTTCCGGCTTGTTTGCGTGCAGTCACTGCTACAGCAATCATGATACAGGATGCTGAAAAGGTTGTTTTGTCACATCCTCTTATTGTACATGTTTCTCATCAGGTAGGAGCCATTATGCATAATATTTCGACTCAACACATGACTGCCCAACGCCGTTCCGGCTATGAGGCTATATTGTTAGCTACTGCTAATGTAACGTTGAAAGTAACTTCTGTTATTCATGGCCCTACTGTACATTTGCATAGGTTGCTGACACAAGGTGAATTTGAGAGCGACGACCACGACTGCCTGAACAGGATCCAAATTTCGACTGCTTGCAGGCCAGACGTGAATACCAGGAATCCATTGGTATATTGATGGATCCTGCTTTAAGCCAAACGACAGTACATATTTGTGTGGTTATGCTATTGTTGAATTGCCTAGCAAAGTAATTGAAGCGTATTCGCTGCCACATAAATCAGCATAAGTCACAGAACTGATTGCTTTAACAAGAGCTTGTCAATTGGCAAAAGGTCAGTGTATCAATATATATACTGACTCCAAATATGCGTATGGCGTAGTCCATGATTTTGCTAAATTGTGGGAGGAAAGATTTTTCAAAACCTCCGAAGGAAAACCAATTTCGCATCACAACATTGTGGCCGAGCTGATTAGTGCAGCACAGCAACCATCGAAGCTTGCTGTGATTAAAGTAGCTGGTCATAAAACAGGTGAGTCTGACGAGGCCAAAGGTAACAGATTTGCGGACGAAGTAGCGAAATGGGCAGCAAAAGAAGCAATACGTAGTCCGCATGTAAATGAACAAAATAATGAAGTGCCGATGATGAATTCATCGTTGATTAATGATTTGGATGTTAAAATCTTACAAGCGAATCCTACTCAACATGATTTGACTCATTGGGCAGCCAATGAAGTAAAACCACATCAAGTTGGTATTTTAAGAGATAAACAAGGTAGAATCGCGCTACCAGCATCTACTGTTGTAATGCTGTGTAGACATTATCATGGTGTATCACACGTGTCAAAGAGAAAGTGATACAAAATTTGAATCAATCATACTGCATTGCTGAACGTTCGAAGAAATACTTTGTTGATATTGGATGCTTGCCTGGTGTGTGCGCAAACAAACAGGCACAAGGCAATCAGCCATGATGCTTTACCGCATCCTGAACTTCCTTTCCAATATTTACAGATCGATTTTACACACATGCCTCCATGTGGAAATCACAAGTATTTGCTCGTGATTATTGACCGATTTACTAAGTGGCCTGAGGCTTTTCCGTGTGGAAAAGTAGACGCAAAGACAGTAGTGAAGGTTCTTGCCAAAGAAATTATACCGCGTTTCGGTATTCCAACTGTTATAGCAAGCGACAATGGAACTCCATTTGCTTCTAAAGTAACACAATTGTTAGCTAAAGAATTTAGTATTAATTGGCATTTTCATATCCCGTATCATCCTCAGTCTTCGTCAAACGTGGAACGTTTGAATAAAACGATAAAAGAACGTCTTAATAAAGCGTGTTTAGATACGGGCAGAAATTGGGTTGATTTACTGCCTGCCATACTGACGGAAATGAGAATGTCTCCGTCAGCCACTACAAAAATGTCTTCCTTTGAAATTCTCATGGGTAGACCTTTCCCGACCCCTTGGGTCAGAGGTCGCGCTGGCAATCTTTCCACAGGTGACACGGAGGTGATCATTGCGGATTATGTGGATTCCCTTATTAAAATATTAAATGGCATAAATGATGATATCTCTCTCTCTCTGCCTGCAGAAAGCTCTACTCATTTGTTCCAAATCAGCAGGTTCTGTTGAGGTATCTGAAACCAACGAAGTTAGGTGAACCAAAGTGGGCCCAACTACTGTACTGCCGGTGACCGGAACAGGTGTGCTGACTGATCTTCAACCACAGTGGATCCACGCAAGCCGCGTGAAGCTTGCTCCACAGGAAGGCCTTACTGATTCAAGGTGAATGGTGAAAGCACTGGAGGAGCTGAACACGCAGCGCCAGTGCCCAACCGGAATCTTTGAATTAGGAGGACCTGAGGAGGAACCTGGAACAATCAACATGAAAACATTCCTACTGACACTCTGCATATGGCAGGTGTTCATGCTTGCATATGCCTGTTCAGTATCAACACAACAGCAAGGAGTCCTAAGTGTAATTCTAATTCCTAGAAATAATATATGATGGTTTATGTTTTATGGTAATGTTGAAGGAAGATGTCTTTGTTATGAAGGTACGGGTAAATATCCAGAAACGAAGATACATAGAATGTGATGCCTCAAATGACCCTGAAGTATATCTAGACAGTGTTGGACAGCCAAGAGGTATTAAATGTTTGGATTAATTCTTGGCTAAAGATGGAGGAGGAATATGTAAAATATTTGGTGACAAACGCTATACATACATCCTGGGTCACACTGATGACGATGATGGTGAATTCATGAAGGTATGAAAGGAAAGGGATAAGTTGAATAAAGAATTAGCTGATAACGTCAGGGAATATGGGGACATTTTCCAATGTGTTTGGGTGGTTCGCACCCTGGATGTCTTCCATTATATCGATTGCTGTATGCATTCTACTTATGTTATTATTTGGCCTATGTTTGTTACAATTACTAATGCAAAAGAGTGACTGTTATGTTTGTACATATATACCCGAAAATGATGAAGATGGTCATATCATAGCTGAGGGTATAAATAATATGACAAAAATTGTTGATGAATTACAGAGAAGACAAGTGGATGATAGGAGTGGGTTTGGAGATTGGATTACAAGTTGGAAACAATTACTTGTATCTTCTTTAATATCAATTGGGGTTATACTGTTAATCCTTTCATTTATTGTTTGCTGTATTATTCCATTCATTAGAATGTTGATTTATCGTTCTATGAATACCTTTGTATCGTCTCAATATTCTCTAGCAAACAGAACTATCAAATACTAATGATTTTGAAAGAAATGTTTGATTGAAATATGTTTCATGTATTATTCTGTAATAATGGACATACTGAGAATCATGTAATTTGATAATTATGTTATATTATAACTGTCATTATCAAAGAGGCCACTGTCAGAAATAGGTATATTTTAGCTCTGTCCAAGATAGAAAATGCTGTGTTGGGACATTCCATTCCAAATACATTATCAAACATCTGTTTCATATTAACTTGGAGTGTAAGAGCCCCCTCCTCTCCTTATTTCTTTCTTTCTGTATGTTTGTGTATATTGTATGAATGTGTATGACAGAGGTCCGAAGGATCCTTAGGATTCGAAGTCATATGGAATCGTTATCTGTGATATCTGTATGATGTAATGCGTGTTCTCATTGGATAATACTGTAAACCTCCCTCTTAGTTTCGCACTATATCCTTGAATGCAAGACTTTAGAAGGGCGAGCTTTTCTATTCTTTATTTTGCTCCCCAACGTTGGTTCAGTGCTTTGTGTTGATTCACGACTCAATAAACGACGGAGAAAAAGGCACTGCTATCGTTTAGAAGACTTTTATTTCTAACAGTGATATAAGATGAAAGAATTTATTTTATCATCGGGCCATATGTTATTTCTTAATTATCAACATACATATTTTACATTGCAACATAAAATAAGCAGTTCCCCGACTGTCACTCAATCAACGTTGTGTCGATGAGTTGACACTAGGGGTCGCTCCTGCGGAGCCCAGACATCTCTGATCTTGAGAAAAGGCCAATGAGAATTGGCGTGTGGAATTTGCATGCCACTCCCCTGGACACACGGGTATAAAAGGAGAGACGCTGCACATCCACATCAGATTTTTTTTTCGGAGCCGAGAGAGCAGTCACAGAGCTGAATTCCTCTGCCGTCTTCATCATCTCTACAAAGCTGTTGGTTCTACGGCGCTTTCCAGCGGTTCTCCCCCTCGCACACTGCGATGTGCTGAGCATACAACTCTGGGCGCTTCAGCAGCAGAGAAAAAAGAGCTCACGGAGTGAATAACTTTGTTTATATACTGTATATATTTATATTCTCATATACATATATATAAAAAACACAAATAAAAGAGTATATTTCTCTAAAAGAGCGGCGCAAACGGTGAAGCATCTTTTTCAAGATGTCTTTCCATTTGTGTGTATTTCCTGGTTGCAGTCGTTGTCTCTCCCTGTCTGATGGCCACGATTGCTGCCTCTCATGTCTGGGTGCTACCCACGCGGAGTCAGCGTTTGTGGATGGTTCATGTCCTCACTGCGAGGGCATGACCATGGCTATGTTGCGGTTGCGGTCGCGGCTTGCCCTCGTAAGAGCGCAAGCCACCCCCAGCCGCTCCACGACTCGGTCCTTCTACCTACAGGTATGAGGCAGTGTCGGCTAGCACTAGGGGCGATATGGGGACCTCAGTGGGAGCCTCTCCGCCGGGTATAACCCCACGGACCTCCCACTCCCCGTCACGCTCGTATGCTCCAACCGAGCACTGGAGCGGTGTTGCCGGTTCGCTTCGCGGCGGACCCGCAATCTCGTTCGGAGCGCCATCGCGGCATCGGAGAGTGGGTTCGTCATGTCTGACGCTGAGGACTCGGCTGGACTCCCACCCTCGGGTGCGGCGGCTCAGTCTCAGGCTGACGCGGAGCTGACAGCCATGCTTGCTCGGGCAGCCACGAGTGTCGGGCTGGAGTGGAATCCTCCGCCTCCCCCCGAACCCTCGCTGCTCGACGATTGGTTCCTGGGGCCAGAGTGCCAATCATGGCCACACTCCGCCCCCGCTCCGTTTCTTCCTCATGGTTCATGAGGAGCTCACGCGCTCGTGGCAGGCACCTTTTACTTCCCGCACACGATCCGTGAGCTCCTCCGCTCTCACTACTCTCGACGGCGAGGCGACAAGGGGCTACGCGGCGATTCCCTAAGTGGACCAAGCGGTCGCGGTGCACTAATGCCCGCAAAATGCCTCCACCTGGCGGAACTGCCCAAGGCTCCCATCCAGGGCCTGTAGGCTGACGTCGTCTCTGATGGCTACAGCATACAGCGCCACTGGGCACACCGCCTTAGCCTTGCATGCCATGGCACTCCTGCAGGTACACCAAGCCAAGACACTTAGAGAACTACACGAGGGTAGTCCTGACTCGGGTCTAATGCAGGAGCTGTGCTCGGAGACCGACTTCGCCCTCCGGGCAACGAGAGGCTGACAAGGTACGTTTCCTTGACGCCCCCATCTCCCAGGTTGGGCTGTTTTGCGACACCATTGGAGACATCGCCCGGCAGTTCTCAACAGTGAGGAAGCAGATGGAGGCTATACAGCACATCCAGGCAGAGCCACAGACACTGCACCGCGTCTGCTCGTCGCCCAGCACGTCCCCCTGAGGTGCCAGCACCAACACTAACCCCGCCACAGCCCGCCCCTCGGGGCCGGCCCCAACGCAGAGCTACCCACAGGACGGCGATGCCCCCCTCCTAACGGCTCCTCGCGACAGCCCCCCCGGCGAATTCACCCGCAGTGGTAGACATGATCACTTAGGTGAGAGCCCCCTCAACGAGGCGCCTTTACGGCCTGAAGTGGCGTCTGTTCGCTCAGTGGTGTTCTTCCCGTGGTGAAGACCCCCAGAGATGCGCAGTTGGATCAGTGCTTTCCTTTCTGCAGGAAAAGTTGTAGGGCCGGCTGTCCCCCTCCACCTTGAAGGTGTATGTAGCCGCTATATCGGCACATCACGATGCAGTCGATGGTAAGTATTTAGGGAAGCACGATTTGGTCATCAGGTTTCTGAGAAGCACGAGGAGGTTAAATCCCCCCAGGCCATGCCTCGTTCCCTCGTGGGACCCCTTCGGGGCCTTCGGGGAACTCCCTTCGAGCCCCTTGAGTCAGCAGATCTAAAGGCGCTCTCTCTGAATACCGCCTTCCTGACAGCGCTCCCCTCCATCAAGAGGGTAGGGCACCTGCAGGCGTTCTCTGTTAGTGAACTGTGCCTAGAGTTCGGTCCGTCTTAGGACGTCATCCTGAGACCCCGACCGGGCTATGTGCCCAAGGTTCCCATGACCCCTTTTAGAGATCAGGTGGTGAACCTGCAAGCGCTACCCCTGGAGGAGGCAGACCCAGCCTTGGCGTTGCTGTGTCCGGTGCGTGCTCTTCGCATCTACTTGGACCACACGCAGAGCTTTAGAAGCTCAGAGCTCTTTGTTTGCTTCGGTGGACAGCGGAAGGGAAGTGCTGTCTCCTAACAGATGTCCCTCCGGCCACAACACTGAACCAACCACTGAAAGCGCCGGGTCTTTGGCTCGGCTCCTCAGGGCGATACCTGATGTGGATGTGCCACGTCACTCCTTTTATACCGTATGTCCGAGGGAGTGGCATGCAAATTCCACACGCCAATTCTCATTGGCCTTTTCTCAAGATCAGAGATGTCTGGGCTCCGCAGGACCGACCCCTAGTGTCAACTCATTGACACAACGTCTCGTTCCCTCCATCAGGGAACGGAGGTTATGTCAGTAACCGAGACATTTCATATGAGTTATATCAATGTACAAATACACATAACCTATGTACACGCATAAGCTAATAATTATAAAATTTCTAGCATTCATTTGGTTTTAGTTTCATTGCTATAGACATGTTGCACATTAGACTTTCAATACAAAAATTCACAAAATTACATTTTATAAGTAAGAGTCAAGTCAAGTCAAGTCAAGTCAAGTGGTTTTTATTGTCGTTTCAACCATATACAGTTAGTACAGTACACAGCAAAACGAGACAACGTTCCTCCAGGACCATGGTGCTACATAAAAACAACAAAGGACCAACATAGGACCACATGAGACTACACAACGAAATAAAATACCTATATAAACTACCTATATATACCTATATAAAGTGCACGTGCAAACATGTGCAAAAAGTACAGGACAGTACAACAAATTACTGACAATGAACAGGACAATAGACAGTGCAGCGCCGACCAGTACTCAGTAGTGCAAAAAGATGACAGTTTCTAAAAATGTAAACATAACATACTATGAGATAATGTTCTATGCACATAGCAGTTATTGAGGTAGCAGACAGTTATAAAGTGACAGTTATTAAAGTGCAACTCAGGACACGTGTGTGTCAAACCAGTCTCTGAGTATTGAGAAGTCTGATGGCTTGGGGGAAGAAGCTGTTACACAGTCTGGCCGTGAGGGCCCGAATGCTTCGGTACCTCTTGCCAGACGGGAGGAGGGTAAAGAGTTTGTGTGAGGGGTGTGTGGGGTCAGTCCACAATGCTGGTTGCTTTGCGGATACAGTGCTTTTTGTAAATGTCTTTGATGGAGGGAAGAGAGACCCCAATGATCTTCTCAGCTGTCCTCACTATCCTCTGCAGGGCTTTGCGGTCCGAAACGGTGCAAGTCCCAAACCAGGCAGTGATGCAGCTGCTCAGGATGCTCTCAATAGTCCCTCTATAGAATGTAGTGAGGATGGGGGTTGGGAGATGTGCTTTCCTCAGCCTTCGAAGAAAGTAGAGACGCTGCTGGGCTTTCTTGGTGATAGAGCTGGTGTTGAGGGACCAGGTGAGGTTCTCCGCCAGGTGAACACCAAGAAATTTGGTGCTCTTGACGATCTCCACAGAGGAGCCGTCGATGTTCAGCGGAGTGTGTTCACCTTGTGCTCTCCTAAAGTCAACAACCATCTCTTTTGTTTTGTCGACATTCAGGGACAGGTTGTTGGCTCTACACCAGTTCAGTCAGCCGCTGCACCTCCTCTCTGTATGCTGACTCGTTGTTCTTGCTGATGAGACCCACCACGGTCGTGTCATCGGCGAACTTGATGATGTGATTCGAGCTGTGCATTGCTGCACAGTCGTGAGTCAGCAGAGTGAACAGCAGTGGACTGAGCACACAGCCCTGGGGGCCCCAGTGCTCAGTGTGGTGGTGGTGGAGATGCTGTTCCCGATCCGGACTGACTGAGGTCTCCCAGTCAGGAAGTCCAGGATCCAGTTGCAGAGGGAGGTGTCCAGGCCCAGCAGGTTCAGCTTTCCAATCAGGTGCTGGGGAATGACTGTGTTGAATGCTGAGCTGAAATCTATGAACAGCATTCGAACGTATGAGTCCTTATTGTCTAGGTGGGTGAGGGCCAGATGGAGGGTTGTGGTGATGGCATCGTCCGTTGAACGGTTTGAATTATACGCAAACTGCAGTAGGTCTAGTGAGGGGGGCAGCTGGGTCTTAATCTGCCTCATGACGAGCCTCTCGAAGCACTTCATGATGATGGGTGTAAGTGCGACGGGACGGTAGTCGTTGAGGCAGGACACTGAAGACTTCTTTGGCATGGGGATGATGGTGGTGGCCTTGAAGCACGTTGGAACAACGGTGCTGCTCAGAGAGATGTTGAAGATGTCGGTAAGAACATCTGCTAGCTGGTCTGCACATCCTCTGAGCACTCTGCCAGGAATGTTGTCTGGTCCAGCAGCCTTCCGTGGGTTGACTCTACGTAGAGTTTTCCTCACATCTGCCGTGGTAAGACAGAGCACCTGGTCGTTGGGAGGAGGGGTGGACTTCCTCGCCATCACGTCGTTCTGCACTTCAAACCGAGCGTAGAAGTCGTTCAGTGCATCTGGAAGGGAGGCATCTTTGTCACAGGCAACTGATGTTGTCCTGTAGTTGGTGATGTCCTGGATGCCCTGCCACATGCGCCGCGTGTCACCGCTGTCCTGGAAGTGACTGTGGATTCTCTGGTCGTGTGCGCGCTTTGCCTCTCTGATTGCCCGTGACAGTTTGGCCCTAGCTGTTCTTAGGGCTGCCTTATCGCCTGCTCTGAAGGCGGAGTCTCGGGACCTCAGCAGCGTGTGCACCTCCGCAGTCATCCACGGCTTCTGGTTGGAGCGTGTGGTGATGGTCTTGGAGAAAGTGACATCATCAGTGCACTTGCTGATGTAGCTGGTCACTGATGCTGTGTATTCCTCCAAGTTGGTAGAATCACCATATGTTGCAGCCTCCCTGAACATGTGCCAGTCAGTACACTCAAAACAGTCCTGAAGAGCAGAGATGGCTCTTGCTGGCCAGGTTTTCACCTGCTTCTGAAGCGGTTTTGTGCGTCTGATCGAGCGGTCTGTATGCTGGAATTAACATAACAGAGATGTGGTCTGAGTAGCCGAGGTGGGGCGGGGCTCCGCCCGTGCAGCGCCTGGGATGTTTGTGTAAACAAGATCAAGCGTGTTCGCCCTCTCGTTGCAAAGTCCACATACTGATGGAATTTAGGGAGCACTGTCTTGAGATTTGCATGGTTGAAATCTCTGGCGACAATAAACAGTCCGTCGGGGTGAGCGTTCTGCAGTTCAGCTCATAGCCCCATACAGTTCACAGAGCGCTTCCTTAGCATTAGCGCTGGGGAATGTAAACTCGGTTATGCAAACAGTGGTGAATTCCCGTGGTAGATAAAAAGGTCTGCATCTAACAGTCACAATCTCCAACAGCGATGAACAGTAACTAGAGACTAGCATAGAGTTCTTGCACCATTCCGTGTTGATGTAAACACACAAGCCACCACCGCGAGTCTTACCGCGAGAGAGCTGTATTTCTGTCGGCACGAAACGAGGCGAGCCCGTCTAGCTGAATGGCGGCATCCGAACTCTGTCGCTGAGCCACGTCTCCGTGAAAACAAAGACGCAGCAGTCTCTAAACTCACGCTGCGTAGCCTGCTGGAGTCGGATATAGTCCAGTTTATTGTCCAGGGAGCAAACATTTGAGAGCAGGATAGACGGGAGAGCCGGCCGGCTAGGGTTTGTTTTTAGCCTAGCATGGACCCCCGCCCTCTTTCCGCGCTTCCGCTTTCTCGCACACCACTTACGACGTCCTCTCCCCCGGCCACCGGCATCAGGCGACGCCGAGGGCTGGAGGCCTGGTCTCCGCAGCAAGCCGAGTACGCGTAGCGCCTCCTGCAGGTCATCATGCAGCTTGGTTTTTGCATGAGTCTTATATTTGAGTAGTGTCTGGCGATGGTAGACACGAACACTGGTTGCTCCGATGTCCATGTGTTGCAAAAGTCGTGCTTTTTTAACAAAAATAGCACCATTGTGGATCCGGAGTGGCCGCTGCGTGCTACCGCGCCGCCATCTTGGATCAACACATATGTTGAGGGACACATATGTTTATTATATAAATACTCTGTCTACACATTGCTTACTGAAGACTCATATGCAGTCTTTAAACACCATGCACAATATCTATTCTTTCTAATTTCACTGTTGGTTCCCAAACCTGCTTATTATTCTGCCCTTAAACTGATCGTACAGACCAATCCGTAAATTGTAGAGAGCTGAAACTTTGAGGGAAGTTAGTCCCACGGAGTACTACAGTGTATCAAAGTTTCGGCCCGATTGACCTCAAGGTGGCGCTATAGTGATCCTGTTTACATTTTGGCCCATAACTCCTACACTGTTTGTTTTAACTCAAGTGTCTTACATCATTGGATTCATTGGCTCAAGCCGAACAAAACGTATATCTCCAATTACATTTCCATCATTAAAATGTTTGGTTTGTGTCTACTATGA
Organism: Xyrauchen texanus; assembly: GCF_025860055.1. Classification (NCBI taxonomy): domain Eukaryota; kingdom Metazoa; phylum Chordata; class Actinopteri; order Cypriniformes; family Catostomidae; genus Xyrauchen; species Xyrauchen texanus. The sequence goes on from NC_068304.1 coordinate 1,895,664, forward strand.
ACCCTCCTGACAAAAAGTCAGCAAAGGAATTTCGATTTTTCAAAGTGTTGCGAGGATAAAAGCCAATGAATTGGTCAGGCGTCATCCATTTTGTGTTTATTGACCAATATCTACCAAATAAAAAGGCCAAATATTACGAAACTTGATGAACATAGACAACAGGACATTCTGAGGATGCACACAAAGTCATGGAAACTTTCGCCCATAGGAGGCGCTACAACTAAAGAACACTAATAACTTCGCAACCGTATGATCAATGAAGTTGAAAATTTGAATGCATCTTGTAGGGGCCAAAAGGCTGATATACACTACAGGATACACATGTACAACAGGACATTTGGAATGTTACGTGCTATTGTGAACTACAGAACTCCCTAGGTCAATAATTATCAAAGAAAAGTTGAACTTTAGTTATTTATTTAGTTATTTAGGGGTTGCATTTATCATTTGGATTTGACCAAGTGTATCCAAAAGCCTATAATTCCTCAAATAAATATTTGAACGTCTAAAACCTATTTTAGGGCTGTCGATTTAATGCATTAATTCAGTGCGATTCATTTTACTAAAAATAACGCGTAAAAATAAGTACGCATTTAATCGCAATGCCCCCCCGGACCATAATAAGGAAGAGTCCTGAGAAATGCAAGCTTGTAGTACCACCTGTTTACTCCAGAGGGGAGTAAGTGAAATTTCAGCTGTATGAGCAACGCGCAGTTTATACACTGAAGAATACACTTCAGTAGGCAGAACAACGTGTTCTTGCGTTCAAAACACTTGAAGGAGAGCAAATGCGAACTAAGGGATCTCAAGATGTGTTTAAAGATTGAGTATTAAACTATATTTAACTTGAAACAGTGACCTAAACATTTTATGCTTATGATGCAACGCACCCAAGACACTACACAAGCATGTCTGATGCTGGATTGAGATGGTGCAAAATTTGGAAATTACCCATAAATATTTAATCACGAATAAAATCAAAGAAATTTCCTTCAAACTTATTTGTAATAACTACCTCACTAATTATTTTCTTGAGAGATTTAATTGTGATGTCGATATATTCTGTATATTTTGTGGTCTGCAGGAGGAAATATTTTTTCATTCATTACTTGTTTTTGGTCTGATTTCTGCAAGATTGTTAGAGATCATATTATTCCCAGCTTTCAACTTTGTTTTAAAAAGGTTTTATTTTTTTTTTTTTTAGCTATGACATGTGCAAAGTGCTAGTTTTTTGTGTGTGTGATTTCCTTGTTGATTGGTGAAAATATATCTGTGAAATAGTTTTTTATTTGAACTTGAGCCAAAGAGCCAGTTTCTATGTTTTTGCTTAATTTCATGTTGATTGCTGAAAATATAACTGAGAAACTGAACTTTGTGTGTGAATCTGATTCAGGGTTTGTAACCGGTGGCTACAAAAGCTACAAGCTATTCTGGGTGAAAACAGGCACCCGAACTAAGTAAATCAGATAGTTAATTTGTTTATTTATTTAGAATCTCTTTAATTTGCTGATTTAAATTATATTAGGGGGCCGCCACCGTTACAAACTAAAGTTCTAATCTTCGCCCTTTTCATGCATGTTCGCTGAGCAAATTTATTCGACTCGTAAAAAATATGCAAAATGTGTAAAAAATTTACATTAAATGCTTGTTAAATGCTTGATCAAGTTAGAGATTTTCAGTAAATCTGGGTACCATCAGTCTAAAACAATGCTGTATAATCAGAAACTGGAATAAAAATCCGCTCTTATCAAATTACGTTGTTCTTTAAACATCTGCAGCAAGCCTGCTGCTTAAATATATATTAATCTCGCTCTAAACGAGATAAAAGTATAAGCGTCAGTCCGTAAAACAATTAGGTGTGTTGTCTATACTTGCATTGCTTAAGAATTTATCTGAATGAACTAGAGTTATAAATGCAACACCCTAAATGGCTAAGTGTGCTTTTTTCTTTTTTATAAATATATATGTGCATTAAGATTAGCTTTGAATGCATTTAAATTGCAAGTGCCACATTGAGTTACAATGAGCTGAATGTGACAGCTGTTACTTGTTTTTGAATGTGCTGACGTTCATGTGATCTGCTGAAACTGTGTTTCCTTGCATGCAAAGAAGTGCTCATAATTCAGTGGAATTGGTGTTGGTTGCCATGATGACTGGTCGTCCGTCACAGGATGTCCTAGGAAACTCTTCCAGGGCAACTCCTCACTGCACATGCACAACCTGCAGATGCCAAATTTTAAACCAAGCAAATCAACCTGTATAGCTAAGCTAACTTGAATTAGTGGTCCTCTATTGAAAGTCTAACCTATAGCCCTAGCATTAAATGTTAGCGGTTAAAATTCTTTGAGTTGCTACAATTAAATGCAGCTCATGTTTGGGCTGTGTTGAAGTGAATTAACCTCTTAAATGTTTCAAACTTAAAACACATCTTTGGTCTCTTCCTTTGCATTCTTGTTAAAATGTTCTTCCTTTCCATAACCCTCATATTGTCAAACTTAAATACTGTCTCTCAATGATCGATTGAGTTACACTTAAATTTTGTGTAATTGGAGAGTCGATTAAAATTGATCTTTTCTCGTATGTTGGAAAATGCCTTCATTACGCAATGCGAGGAAGTGTGAACGGCGAGCTCTGTGCACTTTGCTTTTTATGATATAAACTGGTGAGGTTCAATACACTCTGACATATTGACCTCCGAGAACAGTTATGGAACAAAGAATTCAAAATCCTCAGGCTCTAGAGACATTAAAAGACACTTAGGTGCTCAAGCTGACACCCCTGAGCAGGCCTAGAGCCTTGAGTTTTGTTCGGAGAGATGCAGGAAATGCGGAGAGAGAGAGATGCTGAATATATCAGCAATGCCGACGAATGTCATTGCTGACTTAGAGGATCTTGCTGTGAAGTCAATCGGTCACTGCCAAGTTTACTGATGTGGTCACGAGAGTGGGTGACGTGTGTGATGTTGAGATGTTGATTTTTCTGAAGTCATCGGAGAGGGAAATATCTGCTAATACGCTAGCAGCCAAGACTATATCTCCCAAATAACCCCTGAGACCCCTTGACCTCTAGTGCCCTGCCCCCGAGTCCCACAAACCCACTATTTGTCCCCTAACCAACTATTTTTCCCAAATGACCTCTGAGACCCCCTGACCACTCGTGCTATGCCCCCAAGTCCCACGGACCCACTATTTGTCCCCTAACCATCTATTTTCCCAAATGACCCCTGAGATCCTCTGACCAATCGTGCCACATAAATAAATAATCCAAATAAATAAATAAACACTCTGTGTCATCACATGTTTGGTGCCACAGGAGAAATCTATCCTCTTAGTATGTGATCGAGGGGCGCCAGATGTACAACCGTGCAAAATTCCGGCTCTGTTGAAGCTCACTGTGCAAAGTAAGAGCGCATTCCACATACAATTTATACCATGGTGTAACGCTGATGGAACAAAGACGACAGGAAGCAAGACTTCAAGGCAAGGTGCGTCTTTTAATTCCCCTTTTTTAGTGCCCACAATATTCACACAATCTTTAGTATCCACAATTTCCATCTAGTCGAACGCTGAGTTCGTTGTCAGTTTCTCTCTCTCTCTCCTGTGGCTGCTGGCATTTTTAACCGCTCTCCTCGCTCTACTGCAATTAGAGACAGGTGTTAGACATAATTTGGCTCAGGTGTGAGCGCCCTTACCGCTTTTCTCTCCCGGACGGGCGCTTGACCACGCCCCCGCTGCCACACATGCATTTTCAAAGCGGGTCCGTGGACACGACTCTGAAAGGTCCAAATGACTTTAATTTGAAATCTGTAGCTTAGGGTTAAAAACACCAGATCCTCAAGCCTCAGGGGTCCCCTAATAAGGCCCCAAAATGTGGGGTCTCTAGAACCTTCCTGAGCGCATATTCAAACCCTAACCCTAGTTGTCACTAATCATTCATGAGTCTCTGTCAAGCTCTTCGTGCAAGAGGCCTGTGTGAGAGAATCTTGCATAAACATTTCCTTATTTCTAGAGTCTTGATATGTCTTTCGAGGGACATCAGGCTACCACCGTGTGAAATTTGGGGGCCTTGGGAGCTTTCTAGAAAATGTCCATCTGCAATTTATTTAATTCATTTTCTACAATGGTTTGGTGGGTGGTGCTCCAAAAGGCAGAACAACTCAAAATTGTTATACGTGTATCATCAGTCTGTTCTTAGACAGTGTTCAAAGTTTCAAGTCCGAATTACTTCGTTAAGTGCTTAATTGGCTGACTTGTGAATTAAAAGTTATTTTTCTGGAATATCTTTCTTGATTTTTTTTAAAGTACTTCCCAGTCACTGAGGAACACAGCTTTTAAATATGTTGTTTCTGAGAGCCCGATGATGAAGTGTTCAAAGCCCCCAGGTCTTTGCACCAATTTTAAGGCCGTCCATAAAACTGTTGTGGAGTACATTGGTTCAATAGGCAAGTGGGTGTCTCAAAAAGAGGGTTCAGAAGGTTGCAGGACCTTGAAGCCCGAGTCAGGTCGTAGATTTTGGAGGCCCTGGGTCTTTGCTAATATTAAAGCTTCTGATGAATATACTGTTGCACATGGGCCTACAATCAGCCTGTCTCATTGATTCCTATGGCAGGCAGTTCTGTTAAAAATAATGAAAAATACTTTTCTGCGCCCTAGGCCTTTGTCCTCTTAATATGTTGATAAGGGGCACTCGACGAATCACTGTGTGAAATGTGGGGTCCTTAGGACCACACAGAGCAATGTGTTTAATAATCCCTCGTACAATTTATGCCATTCATGTATGTAATTCTTTCTTGGACACCCCTCCGAATGCTCCAACTGACTCCAATTATAAATGTGTTTCTTCTCAGGGGCCCCTTTGACAATGTGAAAAGTTTTAAGTCTTTTTGAAATGGTTAAATGCTTTTTTGGCTGACTTGCGAGTGTAATGTGACAATAATTTTTCAGGAATATTTTTCTTGATTTGTTTTTTTTACAATACTTGCCTAACACTGAGGGACATTAATTTTTAACATGTTGTATCTGAAGGCCCCACAAAGGAGTATTTGATGGCTGAAGTTGATGGCATATGATTAAAGGGGTCTTAGAGGGCTTTTTTCAAATTATTCATATTTATGAGTTGTAAGTTGCATAAACATGTTCTGTACATTATGTTGAGTGCTGATAAGGAGATTTTATCAATCAAATTTTATGTAAATGTTACTTAAAGTCTTTATAATGAATTGTCCACAAAACTGCTGTTGAGTCTCCATAGAACAATTTAGAACACTTTGTTTTTTAAGCACATTATGCATATTTATGAGTTGTAAGTTACATAAATGTATTCTGTACATTATGTTGAGTGCTGACAAGGATATTTTATCAATCAAATTGAATGTAAATGTTACTTAAAGTCTTTAAAATGAATTGTCCATGAACCTAATATTGAGTAATGTAGTACTGAATAAATGTAAAAAATAAAGCATACTGTACTGCCCCACTCCAACCTCAATGCATGTATAGACTTGAATTTGTAATATAGATTTGAATTTGGAGTAGGGGTGTGGTACTCCAAATTCAAGTCTATTTGTTGTGACTTAATGTCCATGGACTCTTTGTCTGTCCATTTCTCCTGTGTGACAACTTCCTGCAGCAATTAAAGGTAATTAAAACTGTTCATCAATCATTTATTTTCAGACTTTGATAAAAAAAAAATATTATGTTTAAAAAAATCAATAACTAGAAAAAATGATTTGTTTAGATGGTTGAAACATAGTTAACACATTAGAACTGGGCTGGTACAGATTGCAGATTATTCTATATATTAGGAATAGGGGATTTTAGGCACATTGGATAAATAAAATAAAAACAGTATAAGTCTGACATTCGGTGTAGACTTTCTCAGGGGGCACCTGAGACTCGTAGTGACGGATTAATTGACAGATGTTGTCAGACTCTATGTTATTATTACTCCTCAAACGGTCGCAAGACGACATGTACATGAATCTGGCGTGGTGAGCTGGAACCTGCTTACGTCAGCTGTCACCGCTTACGTCACGAAGTACCGCAAACAGCCAATAGGAAAATTCAACTGCAGTAACCACCGTTCAACCTGAAGAGGGCAGCACTCAGACGTTTTTACACCATATATTGTAGAATTAAAACACTTTATACACAAATGTCAAAAAAATTACTTGAATCAATGACCAGTACTAATAAAGCCCCATGCTTACAGATCATTAACTAAAAAAAGTTGGTTTAGGGTTTAGTTACCCTTTAAGTCTTAACATATTAAGACACACATTTCACCAACAATGTGCAAATGTGCAAATCGCTAAATCACATGACGAAAACCAACGGGATTAATAAATCCTTACAGGTAATAAGCCAATTTTTTTGTTATATTCGATAAAAAGATTTTAAAATGTATAAGATAAAAAGACATAACATTTTACAATTATTTGTAAGATTTTAAATTACATAACCTAATGGAGTTTAGAATTTTTTTGATTGAAGTTGTTCTTTGAATGTGGCGAATATAATATTGATAAACTTAAATTGCATGTCGGTATATAATTTAAAGTGTTTACTTGTTTATTGCACATGGTATAGTGTATACTAATTTGCTAAACGTTGGGCACCGTGTGGCGGGAGATTAAGAGACCGGGGTGGCCTTCGTGAATCCTGGGGCGACGCTGAGACTGAGAAAGCCTTCAACATCAAAATGAGACGGAGGAGAATTAAACCAGCAAAAGATGCCGAGGACCATGTTATCAATGCCACTGATAAGACCGACGTATTGGAGGCTAAATACATAAATGATTATAAAGGTAGGTTTGTAGAGAACTTATAGATGTGAGTTGACTGTAAAGATAATTAACCATGGTTTTATGAAAATACTACAGAGCACTGCACATGACACGGGGAAAATATATATCGTGGCCAAGAATTAGGAACACATTCCCACTAATTAATTTTGATTTAATTAACACCAGGGAATAAATTAGTAAATCATGGGCATGAATAAACGAGTCGTCGAATGAATTCTTAGTTCGTGGCCACGATATAGCCTATGTGTATTACCCGCATGTAACGAATAGGACTCCTTACTGTATGTGTGGTAAATTCACAATTACCACAGATTTTTAATTGTGATATTTTTAAATCATAAAACAATCCCCCCCACACCCCCAAAAATACTATGTTAACCATAGTTCTTTTCATAAGTTTTGGCTCTGGGGTTATTGAAAACCTAGAAATATGAGGGATATTTTAAAATTGTGATTTTTTTTTGCATTTATAACAATCAGATTACAGATACATATTTACTCCTTTATAATTTCTTTATTTATTTTTTTACATTTTAGCATTTATAAATTGCTCTTTGTGAGAGTAGTTATCTATAGATTGATTTTAAAAAGATATTAGTAGTCATGAAGGTGTTGTCATAGAGATTAATTGTCAAAGGTTGTAGAAACCCTGGTTAAACTATTACAAAGCATAAAGAAGTTCTTTATAACCATCAGTGTATTAGATAAATATCTACAAGGGATTGTATTAAAATGTTTAGGTTTTTTTTACCCTTTTTTCAGGTCGAGGAGTTTTTGTATTGGCCCCTTTTAATAAAGGAGATTATGTTGTTGAATATAGGGGGGAAATGATTGCTTTAATTGAATCTGAATGCAGAAGAGAGGTCAATAAAAATACTGTCTTTGTTTGACTTCATCTGGCAAAACAAGAAGTGGTGGCAGGTTTTTTAAATTGTTTAATAATTTCAAAATGTACAAGTAAAATAAAAATATTTTCTTTATGACCATGTCCAAATTTGTTCTGGTTTGTTAGGCTAAACGTTCATAAAAATGTCATGGTTTTTTTAAGTATTGATGCAAGCCATGAGAACACCACCCTTGGCCGGCTACGTGAACCCAAATTGTACAATGAAAAAGATTATTGTTGAGGGAAAACCCTGTTTGTGCCTTTTTACTGCAAGAGTTCCCCATCTGTCGCTCACTTCGACGTCTCGAAGAAGCGACACTAGGGGTCTCTCTTGAGCACCGAATATGCCTCTGATCTTTGAAAAAAGGACAATGAGAAGTTGGCAGACAGTATTTGCATAACCCGCCCCCGGACATATAAAGTACGGGTATAAAGGGGAGGAAATACGTTGAGTTCATTCAGAAATTTTCTTCGGAGCCGATGGAAGTGCATGCAGTCTGCTGCGAGTCACACCCATTCCTGTTTCCCTCTGACGCTCTGCATGCTGTTGGATCGACGGCACATTGCAGCAGCTATTTTCTCCTTCCTTGCACAGCAGTGCAGTTTGCCCCTGGGCGCTTTGACAGCGCAGAGAAACTATAAAAAGTTGTTTAACCTTTTTTAAAGTTTTGACATGCCTTGACATTTGTGCTTTTTTCAGTTGCTTAAAGACATATTAATGGCTAAAGTCTAATAACACTATATTCAGCACAAACTGGGCTACAATAATATGTGAGCAACATGTGTGAACATGTTTGTATTTTTGAGAAAATAATGTTTATGCATGGTTTTTGAAAAAACAAAAATGTTAAGTCACTGAAATAAGGCCACATACTAAAAATTTGTCCACAAGACATTTGAGAACTGGATCTTGTAGCCTAGATTTTTTGCTACAAAATGATGTGAAAACCATCCTGATCACTCATTCATACAAAACAATATAGCAGTTTAACTTTTGTAAGACAATTTTAGTGTTGAAAGTTAATATGCGAGGAGGCGTGAATGATCATGAATATGGATTGTCATTCACACCTGGGAGACAAATGACCCTCCCCTGGGCCTATCAATGAGGGATAGACAATGAATGTGAGGAGACTTAATGATCAAAATCAAGTTTTAAGTTAAAAAAAGAAATCGGACTATACATTTTCTTTACATAAAGATTTTACTTAATTTTAGACCTACACTACCATTTAAAGTGTCTTCTGCTCACCAAGACTGGATTTATTTGATCCAAAATACAGAAACAACATTGATATTCTGAACTCTTTTTACAATTTAAAAGAACAGTTTTCTATTTAAATATATGGTAAAGGCAATTTGTGATCAAACCTGAATTTTCAGCATCATTACTGCAGTCTTCAGTGTCACATGATCCTTCAGATATAATTATAATATGCTGATTTTCTAATATAGGCATATTTAAAGTGCATTTTACTAATTTAACCTGAACACATATTTGCAAGTACAAGCTTTGTTGATTATAATGAGGCATTATAAACACTAGATCAAATATAATCTAAACATTCATATTATTTTTTATATCATATCATATTACATACCATATTTATATTATACAGCATACAATTTAAATACCTGCTTTAGCCGAAACAGCCTTTAAATGGAACTAAAACTTGCTTATTAGGACATATTTCAAATGTCAATACCCTGAATCCTGGCAAGTCTGTAAACAGTCCCACTAGTAAAATATGTACATGTTTATATAAAATAGCATGTCAACTAATTAAAACTAAACGACTTACTCATCCGAAATTGTATCCTTGGCTGGATCAAGTCTCTCTTCAAAATACAAATGTTCATCGGAGTCCAGCTCTTCTTCTGAGGAAAATGTTAACTCTTCCTTAATATCCTGGAGTTTCATTGCCTGTGTATCATTACAAACGTGCAGAAAAATGAATGAAATATGTTTTAATCAAACCTCACAGTTGGGGGCGTGTACATTTCCCTTGATCGTCTCATTACATTACCGTATGAATGGCGCGCTGTGCTGGTGGGTGGGATCACATTACAGATAATTAGATGGACCGGTAAAAAACTGTACATCGTTTTGTTTCAAACAGATTACATTGCAGGAGAATATTTGTTTTAAATTTGAATTGTTTTATTTAAAAGTAGACATTTTAAGCTTTCTTTAGACATATGTTTCATGTTTGTGCGATAAGTATTTGCAGAGTTTCAGTTCATTTTAGTGACCTGTTTCTGAAATATGCTCGTGAACAGAGACATGACAGCTCACCCTTTTTATTTTCTTTATTTTACAAAAGCACAAGATTTTGTTGTTATTGTGAGTGTACACAAATAAAAGTAGACAAGTAGGGCCGGCAATGGCCATGGTCGTGGTCCAGTAACGTCATCTGTGGCTGAACTTGGTCGAGATGCATGAAACCAACAAGACTCGCTTTCTCAATGCCCCTGTCTCCCAGTTCGGCCTCTTCGTCGAGGACTTTGCCCAGCAGTTCTCTGTGTTGAAGAAGCAGACGGAGGCCATCTCTCACATCCTGCCCCGCTGCAAGCCTGCCACCAAGCCTCACGGAACTCCTGCGGTTAAGAAACACCCTGCTCTGCCTCAACCTGGGCCCAGCTCTCAGACCCAGCGTCGAGCACCCCGCAGGAAGCAGACGCCCCCCATCTCACGGAACCCCTCGAGGACTCAGAAGGCTCCAAGGCGCTCCTGAGAAAGGTGGCGGCTTACGACCGATCTTGGACTTGCGAATTTTCAACCAGGCTCTGCTCAAACTCCCGTTCAAAATGCTCACGCAGAAACACATCTTAACCTGTGTCCGGCATCTAGATTGGTTTGCAGCGGTAGACCTGAAGGACGTGTACTTTCACGTCTCAATTCTGCCTCGACACCGACCCTTTCTACGGTTCGCGTTCGACGGCCAGGCATATCAGTACAGAGTCCTCCACTTCGGCATGTCTCTGTCCCCTCGCGTCTTCACGAAAGTCGCAGAGGCAGCTCTGTATGAGTTTTTCCATCCTAAAAGAGTTTGGTTTCTCTGAAAGAGTTTATTCTCAGTCACAAAAGAGCAATACACAGCAGTAGTTGAACGTCCTTTTCAGGAACGTGTCTTTTTAAAGATGTCTTTCCGCCTCTGTGTAGTTCTTGGATGTGGTCGTTTTCTCTCCACTTCTCTCCACTTCTGACTGCCTCACGTCATAAGAGCTGCCTCACGTGCCTGGGCTGCGATCACACGCAGGCAGTGTTTTATGAATGGTTCATGTTCTCAGTGCGAGAACATAGCCATGGCAATGTTGCGGTCACGGCTTTCTTTCCTCACGAGAGAAAGCCACTTCAGCCGCCCCCTACATTGCTCCTTCTTCCCATGGTATTGAGGACGACCTGGCTGGCAATGAAGGTGATTTGGGGATGACGACGGGTTCGGTTTCGCCGGGTAAACTGGTTTCGCCAGTGGGACTGGAAACTTCCATCCCCCCATCCCTCATGGCTAGTCGATCGGTTCCTCGGGTCAGGGCGCCGCTCATAACCATGCCCCTCCCCCACCGCAGTAACTTTCTTCCAAGAAGTGCATGACGAGCTGACGAGGTCGTGGAGGGCACATTGTACTACCCAGATCCGACCTCCTCGCTCATCCGCTCTAGCGGTAGCGTACATAAATCGCCAAGGCGGCGTGCGCTCTCATCATATGCCGCAACTCGCCCGCCATCTCCTTCTTTGGAGTCAGCAGCAACTCGGGTCGCTGCGCGCCATTCATATCCCTGGAAACCACAACACAATGGCGGACGTGCTGTCGTGACAGGTTTCGCACAGCGGAGAGTGGAGTCTCCACCCCCATGTGGTCCAGCTGATTTGGGGCCGATTCGGCATGGCACAGGTAGATCTCTTTGCCTCCCAGGACAAAACTCACTGCCCACTCTTGTACTCCCTGACAGAAGCCCCTCTCGGGACAGACGCATTGGCACACAGCAAGTATGCATTTCCTCCAGTGAGCCTTATTGGTCCATCTGGTTCTCGGATCTCACGCTACTCACGACAGCATCTCCCTGGCAAAGTCCCCTGAGGAAGGACCTTCTTTCTCAGGGATGAGGCACCCTCTGGCTACCGCGCCCAGACCTCTGGAACCACCACGTCTGGCCCCTGGATGGGACGCGTAAGATCTGAGTGACCTAACACTTGCAATCGTAGATACGATCAACCAAACCAGAGCTCTCCGGCAAAGCCTGTTCCCCTCCTGCGATCTCTCAGTGGTCCTCTCGGGCCTTCAGAGACACACATTTGAGCCGCTTGACTCAGTTGAGCTCAAGGCCCTCTCCTTGAAGACGGCCCTCCTGATAGCGCTAGCTTCCATCAAGAGGGTTGGGGACCTGCAAGGGTCCTCTATCAGCTACATTTGCCTGGAGTTCGGTATGAGTACCAGCTTGCTTGCAGGTTCATGACCTGGTCCCTGAAGGGGGTCGTAGGAACCTTGTAACGTACTCACGTTATGCTGAGACAGTGACCGGGCTACGTGCCCAAGGTTCCTACGACCCCCTTCAGGGACCAGGTCATGAACCTGCAAGCAAGCTGCCCCAGAAGGAGGCACGTTTGTCTGGTACATGCTTTGCGTATCTATTTGGACCGCACGCAGAGCTCTAGATATTCTGAGCAGCTCTTTGTCTGCTTCGGCGGATGGCGGAAAGGGAACGCCGTGTCCAAACTGAGGCTGCCCACTGGGTTGTTGACATAATTTCCTTGGCCTTCCAGACTCAGGCCATGCCCGCCCCCTTGCGAGTTCGAGCAACACCCAATGCCTTTGCGAGATTTTACAATCTTAGGGTTGAGTCGGTCTCGTCCCGTGTTTTGTCAGGTCCGAGCCGGTGGAAATGGTAATGCGGAACAGCCAAGTTGATCCAGTGCGCTTTCTCTCCAAGGCTAGCCATTAAGCGTCACATCCTGGATGTTTATCCTCCCTAGCCTTCTGGCCTGCAAATTCAGCGGAAGAATTTGCGACCAGACCCACTATGAGCCACAAGTTTTCTGTTGTGTGGTAGGGCTCCACAGGCTTAATTCCCTCTTCAGGCAACTCCCTGTGATATATTTTCCACGGTACGGTCCCCCTGTTGGCAGACCTGCATCTCTCTTGGGTAGTCCCACTGCCCCTGGTCGCCGTGTTTGTAGAGCTCCTCACTCATCAGGCAGGACCTACCACCCCACCGTTCCCACATGCGTCTTCACAACCCACGTGGTGTATTTGCCACATGTCACCTCCCCCTAGTCTAGGCAGGATGTGGCCTCCGCAGGGTCTTTTCCCCCTAAAAGAATAGGATCGGGAAAGACCGCCTTCCCTGACGCATTTCATAGCGTTAAGATAATCCCAGCCGCTTCACACTTTATGCGAGAGACATAGAGAGAGAAAAGGCCGCGGATGCTGGGCTTGCTCCCATGCTAGTCATGTAACACCTGTTCCCCCCTCAGGGGTGCTGGGAACCTAAGGTCTGTATATGACACCTTTTCTGGGGGCATTGGGGAGGGATACGTGCAGCCAATACAGTTGCTTCTAGCACGCAGCAGCCTGCTTGCACCTGTGTCAGCAGTTCACGTAACACGGTCTAGTGCATGGTGCTTTTGAACAACACATTGTGTCCCTTCTGCCACGACACTAGACCTTCCACTGTAAACGGCCATACCTTATTCTCGGCTCCTCAGTGCAAATACCTGACTGATAGGCGCACGCCCGCTTCCCTTTATACCCGTATGTATAGGGGCGGGACATGCAAATTCTGTCTGCCAATTTCTCATTGGCCTTTTCTCAAGTTCAGAGGTACGTGAGGCTCCCAAGGAAGACTCCTTGTGTCACTTCATTCGACACATCGTCTCGTTCCCTCCCTCTGGGAACGGAGGTTACAACAGCTACCGTGACGTTATGGAGTCTGTTGACAATGACTTAAGAACCATTTAACCTTATTTGAGTCTACATCGATTTGCTATCGGATTACCCAAAGTATTTAACAAATACACCAGCACTTTGAGCACAATATTGGAGATGTACTTGCATGTAGTGGTGTTTCCTTGCATTCTTTGTGTTGTTTGGTTCTTGACTCTTGGTCAAAAGTTTGTTCTGTCTATGTGTTGGACCTTTGTAAGATCTGATATGTATTGTCTGTATGAATGATGAGGTTGGCTTTGAAGTGAGGCCTTCTCATGGACCCTAGAGAGTGAGATGCTTCCTCGGGACTTTGAGTCCCGAACTTCCTACCATGGACCTCACATGGCATGGATCTGGTTATTACAAGATCCAGAGAAGCCCACAAGGGAAGAGTCAGAGCGAAGTCTGAGCAATCAGAAGTAGAGAGGAGTTCTTCCTTGTATGGAAACATTTGAACTGAAATTTGCCACATCCCCAAAGGTGTCCTGTGCCAATCAGAAGTGACTTTTCAATACTTCTAGCTGGTCTATGCGGCACATGGCATGTGTTAGCACCTTTTGGGTCTGTTTGGACTGCAGCTTTATGTCGTTTACTTCCTGTGTCAGATGGGTGGCATCGATCTGATTCATCTGGCCAATGAGGTTGTGGGCCAGGTAGTTGGTGACTTTCCCAGCATGACATTCAATATCGTCTTCAAGTCTTTCCAGTGGGCCATGGGGTCACTTTTCAGCCACATGTTGACACACTGTAGTGGAAGACTTGGGAGAGAGAGCTGACACAGATATACACAGGATTAAGGGCCTAAGTGTGGTGTTACAGCTAGATGTTGGCATCAATATAATGAAAAGTTTCTTTCTTTTCACTCTGATAGGATTGATACCATTCACCTGTTTATGCGGTACAGTTGAACTGCTTACCACAGCTGCCTCAAAGGCATTCTCGGGGGTTGTGATGGTTACCTGGTGCTCCTCGCTGCAATTTATTTCTGGACGTGGCTGCGTTTGGATACCGGAATTTGGATTGCGTTGATAAAAACAAAGAGTTGCATGAGGTTAAGACTAGAGAGAACACACAAAATGTGGTTACTTATTTGACATTTCAAGATAACTCTTATTGATGACAAATATTTTATCCAGAATTATCTGTGGTATGACAGGCTTTGACTCTATACTGTAAACAGTAGGGATAGAAAAGTTAGAGGGAGACAGAGATTAGAAAATATAATGGAAAATAAACAACGAGTAAATGAACAAAATCCACCAATAAATATTCTGTCATTATGCTTAATAGCAATAACAGGGATCCTGATTTAGGCTTGGTGCTCGTTGATCGTGTAACAGAATTTTTTGGGAGGTATTTAATCAATTTCAAAATTCCACAATGGGGAAGTTTTCCTGTCTTTGTGGCCAGGAGATTGAGTCAATTATATCTAAAGTGGGGGGCCCATCCACATAGAACAGAATCACTCAGTGCACAACACACAAGTAAAATAAAATTAAAACAGCCAATAAGTAATTAAAATAAACTGGGAATTAATGGGTGGCAGATAATAACAAGAATGAGAGGCAGCTGTAACTTTTATGTAAACATACACTGTTTCAGACTTTTACAGCTTAGATAAGAATTTGATAAGTGGAAATAAAAGGAATGTGAATAAAATATCCATTTTAATTAGCTCACCAAACTCAGCTTAAATTAACTTCAACTCAATTGCTCATTGAGAGACCTTAATTTGTGTTATGAGATAATGGAGAGGGAGAAAAATTTAATAAAATGCATGAGAGCGATGTGTTTAAAGTTTGAGAAGATATAGGGTTAAATTGCTTAAAGTTTGTTCACAAACAATCTGTATTCAACTGTTACATGCTGCTGGATGCTAATTGCTAGCTTTTGGTGCTAGGGTTATTGTAGACTTTCAATGAAATATTGCTGACTTGTTAGTTTAGCGGTGCTGTGTTTTGCTAATAGCTTAGCTGTAGTGTGTTTACAATATTGGCAGGTTGCGCATGGAAGTGTCTCTTTAGGACTTCCACCAGTGATTTACGATCTTTGGTCAACACTAATGAAAACACAGTTTCACGAAGTATATGAATGACAGCGCGTTCCACAATGCACAAATAAAACGTGAACTTAGCAGTTTGAAGAGTGGTATTATCACTCTAGCTCTTGTAAAGAGCAATTATTCAGCAATACAAGTTACAGACAACTCACGTAATCGTTTTACGGAGTGGCGGTTAACCTTTCAACTCGTTTGGAGCGAGAATAATCTATATTTAAGCAGCATGTTAACTGCGGATGTTTAAACAACTACATTTGATCAGAGCGGATTTTATGCCAGATTCTGGATAAACAACAGGGTCTTTCACTGAAGTTAAACCAGATTGACTGCAAATCTTTAGCGATCAACCATTTACACTCCCATTCAAAATTACACTCGGAAAATGATGCACATTACACTAGTTATTTTCAAATTCGCTCAGCGAGCAGACACAAAAATATGAAAAAAAGAACATATATTCTAAAACTGATCCCTGTTTAGAATATATGTTATGTAGTGTTTATGCTGCCACATTATCATCAACAACATCATTATCATCAACAAAGCTTGTGCTTGCAAATATCTGTTCAGGTTAAATGAGTAAAATGCACTTCAAATATGCCCATATTAGAAAATCACCATCTTATAATGATTTCTGAGGGATCATGTGACACTGAAGACTACAGTAATGAAAGAAAATTCAGCTTTGATCACAAATTGCATTTTACAATATATTCAAATAGAAAACTGTTCTTTTAAATTGTAAAAATAGTTCAAAATATCACTGTTTTTACTGTATTTTGGAGCAAATAAATACAGTCTTGGTGAGCAGAAGAGACTACTTTTAAAAGGTAATGTAGGTCTAAAATTAAGTGAATTCTTTATTTAAAGAAAATGTACAGTCAGATTACTTCTTTTAACTTAAAACTTGATTTTGATCATTAAGTCTCCTCACATTCATTCTCTTTCTGTCACATTCCTCATTGATAGGCACAGGGGAGGGTCTTTGTCTTCTCAGGTGTAAATCACCTCAATATTCATGATCATTCACGCCTCCTCGCATATAACATTTCAACACTAAAATTGTCTTACAAAAGTTAAATTAGTATATTGTTTTATATGAATGAGTGATCAGGATGGTTTTCACATCGTTTTGTAGCAAAAATTCTAAGCTACAAGATCCAGTTCTCAAAAGTCTTGTGGACAAATGTTTAGTGTGTGTTATATGGCCATATTTCAATGACTAAAAAATTTTGTTTTTTCAAAAAACATGCATAAATGTTATTTTCTCAAAAATGTTGCTCACCTATTATTGTAGCCCAGTTTGGGCTGAATACAGTGTTATCAGACTTCAGCCATTAATGTGTTTTTAAGCAACTGAAAAAAGCACAAACGTCAAGGCATGTCAAAACTTCTCCAGGGCCCAAAACACCCTTCAGACCCCAGAGGGTTAACAGCTCCAAGAAGCCTTGCCAGCTGCCAAGCAGCAGGCGAAAGTGAGCAGCAGGTGAAAGGAGAGAGGAGAGTATCAGATAAAACTCTAAATGTTTCCTATTTTTAAACAGCATTCCTTCACCCTTGATAAGGAATTACAAACAAGGATCAAAGAGGAAGGAACCAAATTAACTGATTAACTGTCAATACGACTTCAAAATCAATTCACTTCTAAATTACCCTTTACCCTGAACCATTTGGGATAATTCAAGATTATTCTGGAAAAACGAAACCAAAAACACCAATCTCAAAAAAGTCAAACTAGTACCACAACGCATAAGGAACTTTCTTAAAGAGAACCACTCTGTGGACACAGAACTCGGTAACTCTCTCCCACACTCTCATTCTCCAAATGCAGAATCTAGTTTTGATAACAAAAATGGACAAATTCATCTTATACAAATGATTAGAACTGATGTAATCATTGTCATTTTAATCTTGTTTTATTCATATTGTATCACTAGTAATGTAATCATTTATTTTAAGCAAATGTGGTTTACTATCGTTGGGTTTAATTTTGCATGTCTCGAATGAAGGTTTTTTTCTAAAATACATTTGCGTAATAATGATATTAAAATGCATGTTTAAACATTGCCCTTTTTCGTGTGGGAAACCCGAAGACCTGTTAATTGTCTTGATAAGGAGGGAATGAGGTGACCATGCAACATAGCTAAATACACTTCTGATTGGCTGAAAACACCTTTGGGGTGTGGCCAACCTCAAATCGACAAAAACTCCCCACCTCACACAAACGGTGTTCTTTTCTTCAGAAAAATTCCAAAGTCCTGTTCTTCTCTTTCAGCAAGTTTCAGCAAGACGAGTTCTCACTTAAGCAATTTACAAACCTCAGATCTTTTGCTGAAAGTGCTGGTGTTTTATAATTATTTTCTTACCCGATTGCAAATTTTTGGTTGATGCATTTCTTCGAAAGAGCCATAACACAAATTAATAATTTACTATTTTACTAAGTTTTTCAATAAAATACAATGTTTATATTGCCCATAGACTACTCAAAAACAAACAAATATGCAAATATTAATAGGTAACATGTTTCAATATGGAATTGAGTACACGTGTTTGTGCGGGTCTCCATAAAATTACTTATTTTGACTTCATCAAAAATGTTACTTCCCTTTTGGACTGGGCAATATGTAAAAAACAATTTAATGATAATCACTTTTAAAATATCAATGTCCGATTATATGGTCAATCCCCAAGGTCGGTGAATATTTTTGCTTTATTGATTTTGCTTTAAAATGTAATTAATTTATTGAAACACGAAAAACTTACGAAAAGACAATAATAAATGTAAAGACAATTATAATAATCATCATAATAAATAAGCCTATAAAATTATTGTTCTTATAGATTCTATAATATAGATGTATTCCATTTTGGTCATATTTATGCTGCCTAAAGAAAAAATAGAACAAAATTTTAGGTTCAAGGTGAACGTGTCTTGTATTACCGATGTAATCACTTTCATCTTTGTTGATTTAATACAAAGATACATATTACTGAACCTGTAGATTTGCGTTCATAATGTGTAAGAGCAAACTAAACTCGCAGTACCTCATGAGATGATTGCAGATCATATGCAGCATTCTCATAGATTACGTTATTCTTCCAAATAGTTTTCAGTTAAACAGGAAAGGAGTGATAACTCTTTGTGAATCAGACACGAGCATTGACGTCTTTTCTTTTGTCTGTTTTTAAAAATATAATTCATTGTGTTTCTTCAAAAACGTCAGTATTTCTTGTCATGTGCCGCTCTGAGACATCTTAAAGGTCACCCACCTTTTGCAGGTAGATGAGCAAAATCACTCATGCATGAAATGCATTTGGAGGGGAGCCCGCGAACTGGATTGAGTCGCATTTTGCGGGTGCTATATCACACCCTGGTTGCACATAATGTCGTGGAAAATCACCATGAATCTCTCTAAGTTGTAAGAAAACTCTTGGAGTCTTGAGTTCCAGATGCCAAAGTTGTAGTTTATTGAACACCAACAAACATGAGACCGGTCAGCTGTTCGTTCTGACTCATTATCCTAGGTTCTCAGTTATATACCTTTTTGTTATCTTGTTACCCACTGTCTCTGACCCACGAGGTCACTGTCACTGTCTCTTTCCCACCAATATGTTCTACGTCCTTTGTTAATTAAATCTATTAAAAAAGAAAAAGAAACATGTATCTTTGGTAGCCTCTCATATCTTGACCTCGTGTTACAGTTCATGGACAGAGTACATCAACTCCTAAAAACATTTGCGTAAACAGCCATGTCCCCATCAAATACTTTTTTATCTCTGTCCTACATTTTCAGCGCATTCCCACAATGAGGCAGCCTTGTTTGCTCATACACATTATTATTTGAAAGAAAACACCAGCTGCAAAGATATCATATATTCAGCTTATTAGAACAAGATACCATTCATATAATAACTGATTAAAAGTATCTTTGAAAAGATTCGTGCCAGCACAAAGGAAACACACCAAGGACTCACATCAGAATACTATTGATTAACAGAAACACATTTTGTTTTTGAAGAAATACATATTTTGTTTTTCAAGGTTATATACCATAATAATTAATAATGAACATTCATAAAATCGCTTGTAGAAAATGCTCTTAACAGCTAAGATCAATAGTTATTGGGAAACGAGTCCAAGAACTCTATGAATATGCATGTGTTGGAGAAGCACTTTTATTGCACTCAGAGCTCACTGCGTGCCCACATCAAATCAGATGTGCATCGGCGGCTTAACTTTCATCTGTTCTTCAAAATATAATCACGTTTGGTCAAACGCGCGTCTTTGTGTCTAATTTCTTGTTATATATCTCTCCGGCAAGTCTTTCATGTCGCCTACCACAGTGGCTGGTACATCAGCAAAATACTCGGCATGAAAAATCTGCATTTGGCGGGTGTTCATTTCAAACCTTGTTGTTGTCACCAGAAGTAGGCTGTAAAATTTGGGAGAAAGGAAACTAAAACAGTCTCACTTCAAGCTTTGCAATCGCACCCACACTTTATGTTGAAAAATGATCTCTAGAAAGTAATGATCATGTGTTGATGAATGGTGAGAGACCTGGCGAGCCACTTGATTTTTAACATACTCCATAAAGTTTAGTTTTCTGTTAAAGTTAATTTACATTCATTCTGGAAAATTGTATTCATTAACCTGTGTTTGTGTTAGTTTAGTTTTATGTTTAGTCAATACATTTTGTTTGTATTCAAAGAGAAGTTGACTGTGGTATATTTTGTGGTATATACAGCACAGGCTGCAGGTTGGCCAGATTTAAACTTTAATTATTTCAATATTCCCCAAACTAATCATAATTCCCTCTTGAGCAAAATTCCTTACATATAAATTATGAGCAGATATAATGAGCCTGTTGTATTACATATTTAATGGTGGAGAATATTTAGTCAGATTTCTAATCTGATCATTGGTCATTTATCTTACATATATTGGTGGAGAATGCAGACAACTAATTATTAATAATTCCCTACAGGAGTCCCCTGCTGCTGGGAGTGTTGTGGACTGCAGCTGTGAGAATGTCTTACAGCTGCTGGGCCTTTTCAGTGGGGACTTGAGGGTGACTGATCAGAGGCTCCTGAACAGAGGCGTTTCCAGCATTGAAGGACATCCGGGGCTTAGCCCAGACAATTTTATTTTCACACTAGCAACCACTTCTCTGTTGTCCAAAGCTGGTGAGAGGGTATTCTTTGAGTTTTGCTCTGGCTGGGCCTGTTTCTACAGTTCCTAAATCTTCCACTCTAGTACTATCCTCGAATAACTCATCCTCTCTCCTCCCTGAATCATCTGTGATGCAAAAGAACAGATACAGCACATAACTTATTGAAAATCAGCTTCAAATAACTAATTCATCAAGTGCTACATATTTCAAATTGTAGACCAATTCCATTGAAGAAAATGTATTGGGAAGAGCAGATCAGTGGGATTGCCCTAAGATCTATCATGATTCTTGAATTTTCATGTACATTACAATAAAGTCATCACAAAAGCGTTATAATATAGTGAGTAAAGTGAGGTAAAAAAATATTGAATATAAATCATTTATATTTTTTGACATAAATAGTCAAAATTATGTATAAGATCCTAAGTTAAAGCAATACATGAATAACTTAAGTCTAAGTTCATTGACACACCATGGCATCAAACTGTATATAATTCTCCATGTTCATCTGTCAAAATCCTTTCATTAGGATCATTGGGATAAACAATGTTTCACTTTTAACTTTCTCTAAAGTAAAGTGAGTGATTAATTGTTACCAGTTTCCATGCCTGATTCTGGCTCAGCTGCTGCTGGCTCCTCAGTCTGTTGCTCTGTTCTGTTCATCTTTGCTACACTCTACAAAACCATTTAATCAAATCAAAGTGTATATTTACTACAAACTAATATCACAAAACAAGTCACACATACATTTTATACTAATGCTTATTGGTTATCCTTAGCAAAAACCACACCTGATAAACAAGAAAAGTACACTCTGAGGGAGACTCGAACCACGGTCTCCAGCGTGAGAGGCGGATGCTCTAACAATGAGGCTAGAGGATACAACCTGTGATAATAGTCGGTTAGCCTACTGTGGGTGAAAGCCGCCAGCTAGATGATGATCTTCAGACTTTAAGGACAAAAACAAATATGAATTCTTACCCACTGACTTCTTTCAGAAAAATCCCCAAAGACTCATTTGCTTCATTTTTGCTGTCTTTCATGCTAACTGCTGTTAACTCGCCACTAAGTAACGATAGTTGATGTCAACGACTGTGCAAGCTCCTCCCCTACCTGCTGCATATTCAACAGAGAGGAAGAAACGGAGTCACCCATAGGCTACCGACAGCAAAGGAACTTATTCTATAGGCTAGATTATGCCTATGTCTATTTTTTCAGGGTGTATGCGGTATGTGCAAAGCTAAAGCACAATGAAATAAGGCAACATATGATTTCGGGGGTTTACATAGGCTATTTTCCGGTTTCATATTTGTCAGTCAACTTTTCAAAATACATTTCGGGGCTACACTCAAAACATTCGGGGCTGAAGCCCCGGCAAAATCGGCTGCCGCTGCCTCTGCTCCTAAAGAGGGATGATGTTCAGTAGAGCATGAGAAAGGGCTATATCTGCAGCCAGCAGCCATATCACACTGCAGCTCTAGACTGGTTGCCCACTGAACTAAGCAGGGTTGAGCCTGGTCAGTATCTGGATGGAATACATCCTGGGTAAAACTAAGGTTGCTGAAGTAAGAGGTGTTAGTGAGGACTGTGGGGGGTGCTCACCATGTGGTCTGTGTTGGTCCCTAACACCCCAAACAAAGTGATGGGAATACTATACTTGTACAGAAGGCCCTCAATGAGTCAAACATGTATATAGTTAATTTAGAGACATTACTCATTATGCCCAGTAGGTGGCAGCCTGCCCTTACTCAAGTTCATTGCAAGTATTGCATCAGCCGTAACAGGTTGTGTTAGGAGAAAATTGGCTCAATCGCCTGTCAAGTGTGGACTTTTAGTGCCTGGTTCTTGAGAATTGACCCTGTTCTGATAATTCCTGAGTGGTTTTAGTTGGTGTGCGTCAATGACGATATGTAAGTGCATTGTTTATTATAAATGTTTCTTTGATGGTGTTTATAGCAACTATTTAATACAGTAATGTATTATTCATTCTAATGCTAAGCTAATCATAACTGTTTGTGGAAGACATCATTCATATAGCGTTAAGTGACTATTCACACTGTAATAATTTATTGGCTACAGTTGATTATTATGAGAATATTGTTCTAATGTCCTAGCTTATGAGCATACTGCTGTACTAATTTGTGATGATATTATTGCAGTTAATAATTATTCCTTCTCTCTTTTTATTTTAGAACCACACACACACACACACACACACACACACACACACACACACACATATAAATGCATATTGTGTAGACTGGACCCAAAGAGAGAAATGCCATACCATGCTGATTGCTGTTTCCTTATTCCTAAGTATTGAAGTAAACCCATTTCAACCTGATTCTGTCTTACTGAGTCATGACTGACATCCTGTAGCGAATGCAACATATTACCTACCACCTGACAGAGTCATATCTAACCCTACCGAACAATACTGTAAAAAGCACCATTATTCGGGTGAGATGTTAAACCAGGTCCTGACTCTCTGTGATCATAAAAAACACTTCTCGTAAAAGAGTAGGGGTGTAACCCCCTTGTCCTGGCCAAATTCCTCCCATTGGCCCTTATCAATAATGGCTTCCTAATAATTCTTATCCATGAATTGGCTCTATCACCCACCAGTAGCTGGTATGTGGTGAGCATACTGGTGCACTATAGCTGCCGTCACATCATCTAGGTCAGGGGTGCCCAATACGTCGATCGCGATCTACCAGTCGATCGCAAAGGCAATGCTGGTAGATCGCACAAAATTTAAATGTATTTAGTTAAATTTTAATACTAATAAATATAATGTTTTTCCATATTTTAGTTTCTGTCTGACTTGCACTTGACGAGTACATTTTGACCAGGCAAGATTTTTGTTTATTCAGTTGCCATGACAACTAGGTTCGCGCCTTCCAAGGGCTTCTGAGAACAGAGCGCGAAATTGCGATGCTAGCAGTTTTTGAGGCTAGCTACCAGCAGCTAATTCCCGGATTATACAAAACTGTCTGTTTCAATTCAGTGCAAGTCATCAGAATAAGGTAAATGCCCTGGCTATTTTTTTATATTGTGATGTAGGTGTTTTGGGTTTAGAGTTAAAATTGAACGATATCAACATTGAACATTCCTATATATTTTTTTATTAATTAGAAGATAAATTCCATGTAGGCATAAATGCAGTAGTCCCAACAAGCATTTTTTTTTAAAACAAAACTGTTTTTTTTTTTTGTTGGAAGATCGTATTGAGTTGGTCATTTAAAAGTAGATCATCACATAAAAAAGTGTGTGCACCCCTGATCTAGGTGGATGCTGCACACTGGTGGTGGTTGAAGAAAACCCCCGGTTCACTATGTAAAGCTTTTGGATTGTAGTGTCAGAATAGTGCTATATAAGTGTAACATTCATTCATTTGTCTCACTTACTTTGAGCCAAATGTCCAAATACTCAAATGTGTGTTTTTGTATGTTGGTTTAAAACTGTTTTTTGAGTTCTGTTGTAGGGTATCCAGGTCAGGTTTGGGGAATGTACAATTAATTTCAATGATCGTAATCAATGATTAATCATACGGTTTGACCCAGATAACAATACATACAAAAACGCCCCAAAAAGGGCTTATATAGTCCAAGAGTCTGCTTCAAATACATATAGATAATTAAACACAACGAATTATAATTAATTAGGAATATACATCATATGCAGACAGGCTATATTAATTTTTAATAACACCTTAATGGAATTGACCTGTAGGCTACCATAACCAGTCAGTTCGTCCGCCGAACCACTTTACTCGATACTCCTGATCAATTCTCCAGAAGGGTTATTCTTAGTTATAAGCTTATTCATCAAAAGCACGTTAACTTACTTTGATAATATCAGCTCATAGCTTAAAATCGCACATTAAAGAGGCTTTGTTTTATGACCAACAAACACAGACAATCAAGCATATAATTGATTTTAATACAAGGCACTAGGATATATCACCACACTTGACAAACAAACATTTAACATAGAATAAACATAAAATACACAAAGTAAACACAGTAAGGGAAAGTAAAGAATTATTAGAGGTACGGCAAACTTATTTCAACAATTAACCCTTTGGAGCCAGCACGGAAATTACACACTGTGATGCATTTGAATTTCAATGGAATAATACTTGCACAATGGACCTTTGTGTCGCTAACAAGACTGCGTGTTTATCGTGTCCTTGTGGCGTCAGTGAGATGGAGGATTTCTCTTGGTGTTTCCCCAAAGCGTCTTAGAGGGTAACTGTTGAAGAGTCGACGGTGTTCTGGAGGGTTGCAGAGCGTTCAGGGGAGTCCGAGGGAGGGGAAGAGAGAGAGTTGAAATGTTGTTCCGAAGGGGTCCAGAAGAAGTCCAAGGGGAAGAGGTAAGAGATGAAGTAAGTTGGGAGTTGGGAGCAGCCAAGAAGAGAGTTTAAGTAAGAGAGCGAAGGGCCGGTGTGGATGCAATTTATAACCTTAGAAAACGTGTCCCACCTCTCATTGGCTCGACCAATAAGAAAGGGTGGAAGTTCCAGGCGGGAATTTGGTTTATTGCTCTTTGTTCTAAGGGTGCTCATTGCGTGTGCACCCTGGAGGGGTGGTAGCCGATGAAGAAACTAAGAAATATTCTTGTAACACTAATATGTTGTTGTTATCGACATATCATGTACACAGTCATTTCGATCTTCAAAATACCAAGTTATAGAGACCAAATGTGCCACACATATGATTTCGGTTAACCATAGTATGCAAAGTCCGAAACATTAACCCATTAGAGTTTGCAAGGAAACATAAACCAAACAACATAAAGGAAAATCATGAGCTGGAACATTAGATACATGTCAATACATTTATCACATGGATATATATATAGAATATATAGGATTAAAAAGGGTTCATTTCTCCTTCTCAGTAAGAATTAAGTGAGAGTCAGCACTCTCTGAACATTCCTTTGGAGATCGTAAAAGTCTCCTTTATTTTGGGCGCTAGATGGTTCCTTTGTCCGTCAAGTTTCATTTGCATGTTTTATTGACCGGGTCCGGCTTTGGCTTGAATAACTCAGAAGATGGTAAAAACATAGCAGAATGCAATTCTAAGGTGATCTTATATTTATATTCAGCTAGGACAAATCGTAAGGTTTAATTTGATACCAAGAAACGTGTATTTGGTACACTTAAAAGTGGATATACACTCTTAGGCTATTAAATATAAGGCCTCAGAGTATAAACTACACAACGAAACAATTCTAACTAGTTTTGATCTAACATCAGAAATACACAAGTATATTAAACATATTTTTTTAAACATATTTCCTTAGAAATAAGCCCTTCTAGTCTTTAAATGAAAGACACACACTTTTCCCAACTTTTCACATGCCTTTCTCACATGGTAAAGCACGCGGTCCCTCTGTCAATAGTTCATTGTATTCCACAGACTAGCGGGCGCCATTTCAGTGATCTTACAAGGGGTTCTTTGAATTCAGAATCGATGAGTTAATGATTCCCATTCATACGCTACACTGTCCTCCAAACTAAAATACCAAAATCATCTTATTTTTAGCTGTTGGGTAAACAAATGAACACAATAAATCCACACTAGCAAGTGTCAACTATTTAATAAAGGTTTTAACTGAAAGGAAAGACTCAACTATGTTCTAAGGCAGAGTTTTTTTCCCCATAATTGTCAGTTTGGGGGAAGTTGTCACATGTTTATTGGTGCACTGTGACAGGGCGGAGGGCGGCGCCGGGTCATGATGCTACACTCCCGGCCCCTAATCAGGCTAATCAAGCCTCAGAGAGGGATAAAGGCTGACTGGAGACTGCAGTGGGACAGAGAAAGATTTATGGGCAGCTGCCCTGTATGTGTTGTGTGTGTCTTTTTATTTAATTAAATATTATTTATACTGTTGAGCTGGTTCTCACCTCCTCCTTTTCCATTAACCCCCTTCACAGGCACAAAATGTTATTGTCTTTTTACTGAAACGCTTATATAATTATATTGCAAAAAAAGGAGTGAAGGGCACACTCATAAATCTATCGGCCTGGAGTGGAACCCTTTGAATAGAAGAGATTGCTCTTTGAAGGTCTCTGCATTGTTCTGTCTTTTCTGAGCGCTGAAGTAAAGCAATTATTATTAATTTGCACAAATTCATTCTGTTATTAATTTTATCTGACTCCAATTTTATATTAATCTGACTCCAGTTTTAAGTTGACCTCTAATTTAGATTAAAGCTCTAATTACTTTCTGATCATTCTTTTAATATAACATTTTTAGGTTATTGATTACTCTAAAACTTACCTCTTCTATTTATTGTCCTTTTGATCTGTGATTCAAACAGAGTCTTTAAATGAATTTTCTCCTACTCGGCTCTCCTAGTTGGCCGTCCTACTTCCTGAGTGGTTTACTCTATTTAAAGCTCCAATATTCTTGCTGAAATTCTTTAAATGGCTTTCTCCTGCCCGGCTATATCCAGGGTGGTTTCTCCTATTTTAAAGCTCCAGTATACTTCTGTTCTAATGTTCTAATGAAATTTAAACTGAAATTCTTTAACTGGTTTCCTCCAATATTAAAGTTCCAGTAATGATATCAGTGATTAACTGAAAAGTTTTAAATGGCTTTCTCCTGCCCGGCTATATCCAGGTCGGTTTCTCCTATATTAAAGCTCTAGTAATTACACTCATCTAAAGGATTATTAGGAACACCATACTAATACTGTGCTTGACCCCCTTTCGCCTTCAGAACTGCCTTAATTCTATGTGGCATTGATTCAACAAGGTGCTGAAAGCATTCTTTAGAAATGTTGGCCCATATTGATAGGATAGCATCTTGCAGTTGATGGAGATTTGTGGGATGCACATCCAGGGCACGAAGCTCCCGTTCCACCACATCCCAAAGATGCTCTATTGGGTTGAGATCTGGTGACTGTGGGGGCCATTTTAGTACAGTGAACTCATTGTCATGTTCAAGAAACCAATTTGAAATGATTCGAGCTTTGTGACATGGTGCATTATCCTGCTGGAAGTAGCCATCAGAGGATGGGTACATGGTGGCCATAAAGGGATGGACATGGTCAGAAACAATGCTCAGGCAGGCCGTGGCATTTAAACGATGCCAAACTGGCACTAAGGGGCCTAAAGTGTGCCAAGAAAACATCCCCCATACCATTACACCACCACCAGCAGCCTGCACAGTGGGAACAAGGCATGATGGATCCATGTTCTCATTCTGTTTATGCCAAATTCTGACTCTACCATCTGAATGTCTCAACAGAAATCGAGACTCATCAGACCAGGCAACATTTTTCCAGTCTTCAACTGTCCAATTTTGGTGAGCTCTTGCAAATTGTAGCCTCTTTTTCCTATTTGTAGTGGAGATGAGTGGTACCCGGTGGGGTCTTCTGCTGTTGTAGCCCATCCGCCTCAAGGTTGTGCATGTTGTGGCTTCACAAATGCTTTGCTGCATACCTCGGTTGTAACGAGTGGTTATTTCAGGCAAAGTTGCTCTTCTATCAGCTTGAATCAGTCGGCCCATTCTCCTCTGACCTCTAGCATCAACAAGGCATTTTCACCCACAGGACTGCCGCATACTGGATGTTTTTCCCTTTTCACACCATTCTTTGTAAACCCTAGAAATGGTTGTGCGTGAAAATCCCAGTAACTGAGCAGATTATGAAATATTCAGATCGGCCCGTCTGGCACCAACAACCATGCCACGCTCAAAATTGCTTAAATCACCTTTCTTTCCCATTCTGACATTCAGTTTGGAGTTCAGGAGATTGTCTTGACCAGGACCACACCCCTAAATGCATTGAAGCAACTGCCATGTGATTGGTTGATTAGATAATTGCATTAATGAGAAATTGAACAGGTGTTCCTAATAATCCTTTAGGTGAGTGTATATAAATTATATAAATTATTTCGGAGGAATACAGAATAAATAAAATAATAACAATTTATTTGCCAGATAGGATTAAAAACGTAAATTACAAAAATCAATCAAAGCCAAATTCACATGTGATCAGAATAATTAAACATTCCTAAAAATAAAAGACAAGTCAAATAAACATACCTGGCAGTTGAAAAAATTACATGCAATTGCAAAGCATGGGAGATATGAATGCAGAATCCTATTATTAAAATTACACACATCAATGTGTGGGATCGTCTGTCTACAGAGAACCCGATTCCTTTGTAATTTCTCCTTAAATACAAAGCAATTTTATAGTTATTTCAGATGTGTATGTTTGATGTTATCCAGGTTTTGGTTTACAATTTAGGGGTTTGAAGGTGGACCTTTGAAACTTGTGATTAAGTATTTTGATGTTTACAAAGAATGCATCTAATCTGCATACAGAGATGCTCTCTCTGTGAGAGACCTGGTAGGGGTTATGGCTCTGATAGAATGCAGTATTTTACTAAGTTCTTAAATCTTAATTGTGATTTGACTTTGCTGAAAGGGAATGCGGAGGTGTTACCAGTCGCACTGAGACCTCTTGAATGATACCAAATATGTATGATCAAAAAACCCTTTTACATTACAGTACAGGATAATTCTTACTTAGTTTTAGGTGACATAGGTGACTCTCAAATTACTTTAAGTGAGGTATGTAACAGAGGGGGGCAGATGTGGGCGAGAACTTTGTGTTATGGTCCTTGCTCAGTAGGGTGTGTTTTGTCATGTGGAGATGTTCTTCTGTGTGAGAGTTTTTGTGACTTGGTTCTCGTAGAGTTGCATAGTAATCTCAGTGCTAGCAGCCTTACAATATATAACAGTTAGCCTTCAATTATGAAGCTTTTTATGGTGATTACAGTGTTTTTTTTAAAGTAGGCCTATAGATTTACCGTAGCTTTTTGCTGGATTTACCAGCTGCTCTCCAGGGAGAAAGGAGAAAAAACCTAAAACATCCTTTTATTTTCCCCTCTTTTCTCACAATCTTTTTTTTTCTCCTGCTCCTCTTGTACTTCAGTATTATGCTTTGTGAAACTCCTTCCAGGAGTGATTATCTCTGAAGCCTTATAAACTCATGACAATCTTTTGGCATATGACGCTTGATGGTCTGCCCCTGAAATATGTGGGAATATCTATTGGTCCCTTAATGGTGAGAAATCAGTGTTGTATGAAGCTTACGCAGCACCTCATTCACTAATTTTAGGGAACTAATGTTACTGTTGTAACCAGAAATTTAACACGTTCAAGGCAATAATATCTACTAGCCATTAGGGTAGTTAAAAAGCACTGACATAGTCTCCCCTTTATATTCAGCAGTAGAAGAAAAAAAGAGTGTAACCTCAACAATCACTCATGTTAGGAAGTAGAGCAATGGCACTAGCCATTACATGTAGTGATACATTGTCCAAAAAATCATATCTGCTTTGTAGTGGGGGAAAGACAGGAGAGTCACTGACTGACAAATGCTGCTAACCATGAGGTATATAGAAATTAAACACATTGTTCTTCACATTGGAAAGAGTTAAAAAAAATGGCATTCGTTCAAATTACAGTCATTATAGCAACAGTTATTTCATAATGACACTAGCCAGCAGGGTAGTTAACATTGAAAAATCAACGTTCCTTTGTAGAAGAAATACATCCTGGCAAAGGTGTTAGGGGAATCCCAGCCTGCATCCAGACAAATGTCCTCCAAGACCACACCCTCTGCCCATGCCCAGAAGGAGGCCATGCTCCTAGTGGAATGAGCCTTTCAACTGTACACCTTGCAAATCGTAGGCGAGCACAATGGCGTCAAAAACCCAGTGAGAAAGCCTTTGCTTGGAGACGACCAAACCTTTTGATCGGCAAAGAGCTTATCTGTTAGCCAGAATTGGCTCACATGGTCAATACACATGCAGTGCCTTCACAGGGCAGAGCATGTGCACTCGCTGTGCCCTGAAGGGAGTGACCTAAACCTTGGGCACATAACCTTCCCTAGGCTCGAGAATTGCTTTTGATAACCTTCATTGAATTATGAAAGCTTAGGCTGGATTTATGTTGCAGGTTTACTGGTAAACTTAGAACAGCATGAGATGGACATGAATCACATTATAACTTGCTTCCCATCTACATCCGGACATTCCATAACATCCTTACTATGGAGACTTGTAGGGTCAAAATGCAATTAGAAAATCATAAAGAACATCAACCCAATGTTCTACATCCCCTGTCTTTAGTTGTATCACTTATTATGCTAAAACTGCCAGGTCAGCATATTTGAGCAAACTTATATAAAATAACCTCAACAATCTTATGTGTTTATTCAGTACTGTGTCTAAAGTGATATGGAATAAAGCCAACATAACCTAATATTCCATCACAGCACAATAGTAATGACTTCATGAATTTCTTTACTGATAAATTTGAAAATATCTTAAATAAAATTGGAATTATGCAATCGTCTGTCACAGCACCTGTCTCATAAGAGAACAGTGTCTCATAATTTTCCTCATGAACAACTTAAATCCTTCGATTTGATGGTTTGATGAAGAGCTAACTAAATTTATCAAAACATCAAAAGTGTCACGTTCCTGTGTTTGTCTGCCCTATGTTCTCTGTTTCACTAATCACGTTTATGTCACGTTTCCTTGTTGTCCGCTCCGTGTTTTCCGTTTCACCCGTCACCGCTCCCGTTCCATGTCACGTTTTCCCTGTTGTCCACCCGTAGTCTCACTGTCCGTGTGTGAAACTGCACTTCCCACAATTCCCGGATCACGCTCCCAGCCCTGATCACTGTGTTATTGTCCGCACCTGTCTGTTATTTTGTCATTACCTTGTCTGTTTATTTAAACCCCGCTTTCTCGTTTTTTTTTATTAGTTTGCCTTTTTCCCATCGTGGACTTTCTTTTGTTCCTGTGTTTTGTTTATTCTGTTCTTTGTTCCAATAAAGCCCGCATTTGGATCCACACTCCCGTCTGCCTTCTCCTACTTCCACAAATCATAACAGAATGAACGAACCAACAATGGATCCAGCGGTCCAGCAGGCCAACTACCGGCTGCTTGGTTTGAGGCAAGGGAACCAACCAGTGGAAGACCACATCCGGGACTTCCTGGAGCTGGCACACTTGTCGGACTTCCTGGAGTCAACCCTGGTGGTTTTCTTCAGGAGATGGTGGAAGAGGCTCTGCTGGTCAGTGGCTCGCCACTCACTGTGGGCGTGGCAGAGGAGGACCCTACCTCACCTCCCGCGGTGGCGACCTTCAACTCGCCCATGGCTCTTCCCATCACGCCTGTTCCACCAGTCAGCGAACAAACCCCCACACCAGTCGATTCCCTTGAGCCTGCACGGTCCACTTCATCTGCCCGGAGGAGGAAGAGAAGACGGGCTTCCGCCTCCCAGACCACGCCTGCCCCGAGCCCGAGCCAGAGCCCACGCCTGCCCCGGTCTGCAAGCCTGAGCCCACGCCTGCCCCGGTCAGCGAGCCTGAGCCCTCGTCAGCCACGGTCAGTGAGCCTGTGTCCTCGTCAGCCATGGTCAATGAGCCTGAGCCCTCTTCAGCCACGGTCAACCAGCCAGAGCCCTTAGCCCCCAATGTCAGTGAGCCAGCACCTGTAGCTTCGACTGTCCCTGAGCCAGCGCCTGTAGCCTCGACCGTCCCTGAGCCAGCGCCTGTAGCCTCGACCGTCCCTGAGCCAGCGCCAGTAGCCTCGACCGTCCTTGAGCCAGCGCCAGTAGCCATGACCGTCCAAGAGCCAGCGCCAGTAGCCATGACCATCCAAGAGCCAGCGCCAGTAGCCATGACCATCCAAGAGCCACCGCCTCTCGAGCCTCCCAGGGCTCCGCCTCTCAAGTCTCTCAAGTCTTCCAGGGTTCCTCCTCGCGAGCCTCCTAAGGCTCCGTCCCTCATGTCTCTCCAGCCTCCTAGGGCTCCGCCTCTCCAGTCTCTCGAGTCTTCCAGGGCTCCTCCTCCCGAGCCTCCTAGGGCTCCGCCTCTCCAGTCTCTCGAGTCTTCCAGGGCTCCTCCTCTCGAGCCTCCCAGGGCTCCGCCTCTCAAGTCTCTCGAGTCTTCCAGGGCTCCGCCTCTCAAGTCTCTCGAGTCTTCCAGGGCTCCTCCTCCCGAGTCTTCCAGGGCTCCGTCTCTCAAGTCTCTCGAGCCTCCTAGGGCTCCGCCTCTCAAGTCTCTCGAGTCTTCCAGGGCTCCTCCTCCCGAGCCTCCTAGGGCTCCGCCTCTCCAGTCTCTCGAGTCTTCCAGGGCTCCTCCTCCCGAGCCTCCCAGGGCTCTGCCTCTCAAGTCTCTCGAGCCTTCCAGGGCCCCGCCTCTCAAGGCTCTCGAGCCTTCCAGGGCTCCGTCTCTCAAGGCTCTCAAGCCTTCCAGGGCTCCGCCTCTCAAGCATCTCGAGCCACCCAGGGCTCTGCCCCTCAATTCACTCGAGCCTTCCAGGGCTCCGTCTCTCAAGCCTTCCGAGTCTTCCAGGGCTCTGCCTCTCAAGTCTCTCGAGTCTTCCAGGGCTCCTCCTCCCGAGTCTTCCAGGGCTCCGTCTCTCAAGTCTCTCGAGCCTCCTAGGGCTCCACCTCTCAAGTCTCTCGAGTCTTCCAGGGCTCCTCCTCCCGAGCCTCCTAGGGCTTCGCCTCTCCAGTCTCTTGAGTCTTCCATGGCTCGTCCTCCCGAGCCACCCAGGGCTCCGCCCCTCAATTCACTCGAGCCTTCCAGGGCTCCGTCTCTCAAGCCTCTCGAGCCTTCCAGGGCTCCGCCCCTCAAGCCTCTCGAGCCTTCCAGGGCTCCGCCCCTCAAGCCTCTCGAGCCTTCCAGGGCTCCGCCTCCCAGGCCTCTCAAGCTACCCAGGGCTCCGCCTCTCGAGCCTTCCAGGACTCCGCCTCTCAAGCCGCCCAGGGCTCCGCCTCCTGAGCCACCCAGGGCTCCGCCCCCGAGCCTCCTACGGCTCCGTCTCCCGAGCCTCCTACGGCTCTGCTCTCAGAGACCACAGAGCCTTCTAGGGCTCCGCCTCTAGAGCCTCCTACGGCTCCGCCTCCCGAGCCTCCTACGGCTCCTCCTCCTGAGCCTCCTTCGGCTCTGCCCCAGAGCCTCCTACGGCTCTGCTCCCAGAGACCCCAGAGCCATCTAGGGCTCCCCCTGTAGAGCACTCCACGGCACCACCTCCCGAGTCTCCTACGGCTCTGCTCCTAGAGACTCCAGAGCCTCCTTCGGCTCCGCCTCCTGAGCCTCCTACGGCTCTGCCTCCCGAGCCTTCTTCGGCTCCGCCCCCAGAGCCTCCTACGGCTCTGCTCCCAGAGACTCTAGAGCCTTCTAGAGCTCCACCTCTAAAGCCTCCTACGGCGCCACCTTCCTCGGCTCCACCTCCAGAACCTTCCAGGTCTCAGCCTCTAGAGCCTCCTACGATGCCACCTTCCTCGGCTCCGCCACCTGAGCCTTCCTCAGCTCCACCTCCTGAGCCTTCCTCGGCTCCACCTCCTGAGCCCCCAGAGCTTTCCATGGTTCCGCCTCCTGGGTCTCTCTTGGCTCCGCCTCCTGGGCCTCCCGAGCCATCCTCGGCTCCGCCTTCCTCAGCTCCGCCTCTGGAGCCTCCAGAGCCCCCCCCAGCTCCGCCTCCTGAGCCTTCAGAGCCTCCCTCAGCTTCGTCTCCAGAGGCCCTCTCAGCTCCGCCTCCTGGACCTATCCCTGTCCGGTGTC
This sequence comes from Xyrauchen texanus, assembly GCF_025860055.1. Taxonomy (NCBI): domain Eukaryota; kingdom Metazoa; phylum Chordata; class Actinopteri; order Cypriniformes; family Catostomidae; genus Xyrauchen; species Xyrauchen texanus. Next base: position 1,930,121 of record NC_068304.1, read on the forward strand.
CGTCTCCCAGGCCTCCTAGACCTGTCCCTGTCTTATGGCCGCCTCCCAGGCCTCCTGAACCTGTCCCTGCCCCTTGGACTACCCTCTTGCCCTCTGTGCCCCCCGGACTTCCTGTCTGCCCTGTATACCCTGTGGACTGCCTAACTGCCCCTTGTGCCCCTATGGATTGCCTAATTGTCCCTTGTGCCTCCTTAGTCTGTCTTTTGTGTCCCTTGTGCCTCCTTAGTCTGTTTTCCCCCTTTTCTAGCCCCTCTCTCCTTGAACATTTGCTTATTTTTTTCTATTCTTTTTAGGACCGTCTGGTATCCGGTCCTTTTGAGGGGGGGCTATGTCACGTTCCTGTGTTTGTCTGCCCTATGTTCTCTGTTTCACTAATCACATTTATGTCACGTTTCCTTGTTGTCCGCTCCGTGTTTTCTGTTTCACCCGTCACCGCTCCCGTTCCTTGTCACGTTTTCCTTGTTGTCCGCCCGTAGTCTCACTGTCCGTGTGTGAAACTCCACTTCCCAAAATTCCCGGATCACGCTGCCAGCCCTGATCACTGTGTTATTGTCCGCACCTGTCTGTTATTTTGTCATTACCTTGTCTGTTTATTTAAACCCCACTTTCTCCCCTTCCCGTTGTCGTTCGTTGATGTTCCATGTCTCCGCTTGTGTATTGTTTAACTCACGCTTCGTGTTCCCTGCCTGTCTGTCAGCCCGTTCATGGTTACCCCGTTATCTGTCCATCCAAGGTTACCCTGTCGTTCTCCGCCCTCCGTTTCCTCTTGTATTAGTTTGCCTTTTTCCCATCGTGGACTTTCTTTTGTTCCTGTGTTTTGTTTATTCTGTTCTTTGTTCCAATAAAGCCCGCATTTGGATCCACACTCCCGTCTGCCTTCTCCTACTTCCACAAATCATAACAAAAAGCATGTATGTTAGATCTAATACCAACTAATCTCTTAAAAGAGGTATTTCCTTTAATCTCAGAACCTCTACTTAATATTATTAACTCCTCGCTATCCTTAGGACATCTCCCAATAAATTTTAAAATTGGCAGTTATCAAACCGCTTATTAAGAAGCCACAGCTTTATCCTGGATATTTGGCTAGTTATAGACTGATTTCAAATCTCCCATTTCTGTTGAAAATACTAGAAAATCTAGTGTCCTGCCAACTATGTTCATTTCTACAGAGAAATTATATATATGAACAATTTAGCCAGGATTTATGCCCCATCACTGTACAGAAACTGCTCTTATCAGAGTTACAAATGACTTGCTCTTATCGTCTGATCATTGCTGCATTCCTCTTCTAGTGCTTTTAGATCTTAGTGCTGCCTTCAAAACCATAGATCACGACATTCTCTTGGATATGCTTGAGAATTATTTTGGCATTTGTGGACTTGTATTAGCATGGTTTAGGTCCTATTTAGTAGACCGCTACCACTTTTTCTGTGTAAACTTGGAATTGTCAAATCAAATAAAAGTTTAGTATGGAATGCCACAGGGATCAATTTTAGGGCCTCTGCTTTTCTCCTTATATATGCTTCCCCTGGGAGATATTATTAAGATTAAGGAATTGTGGAATAAGTTTCCACTTGTATGGTCGAGTGTTAATCTGGGGAGAGAGGAAGCGGTAAGGGTTTTCTGGTTTTTCATCTGAGATGGTGCTAATAATTGAAGTTTCTATGTTTGCAGTGAGAGATGGGGGGGGAAGTAAAAAGGAGCCAGACTTCAGAGTGAGAGAGAGAGTACACAATTCTCCAAATTAATGAGTGTATCAATAGATTGGATGGCCAGAAATTTCCGTCTACTCAATTCCAACAAAACAGTGTTACTAATTATTGGATCAAAAACCTTTAAAAATAAGCTGCTAAAAATAATTTGACTTTCGATGGAAATACTGTTACATCATTTTCTACAGTGAAGAACTTAGTTGTTATATTTGATACATCTGTTCTTTGAAAATCTAATTTCCAGTGTTTGTAGAGCAGCATTCTTCCACCTCAGAAATATTGCTATGTTATGACACATGCTCTCTGCTGATGCCAACAAACTAATTCATGCATTCATGACCTCAAGACAAGATTATTTTAATGCATTACTGGATCTCCTGCAAGTTCAATAAATAAACTTAATTTCGTTCATAATGCAGCAGCCTGAGTGCTGACTAGAACCAGGAAATGTGATCATCTTAGCCCCATTTTATCGTTGTTACATTGGCTACGTATTACATTTCGGATTTATGGTAAAATTATGTTAAATATGGAGAAAGATTTGAATGGTCTAGCTCTGCAGTACTTAAGTGACTGTCTACCACATTGTTTATGATCGCAAAATTCTGGCCTTTTAACAGTACCTAGAATATCAAAATCCACAAATGAGGTAGATCCTTTTCCTATTTGGCTCCTAAGCTATGGAATAGTCTTCCTAACAATGTTCGGGACTCAGACACACACTCTCTCAGTTTAAGTCTAGACAAAAACTCATCTATTTAGTCAGGCATACACCTAATCTATCCATCAAATCATAATTAGGCTGGTTTAGTTAGGTCTGCCGAAATCGGAAACACTTCTTATAATCTATAACACTGCAATAAACTGAAGGTATCTACGCTAATATTATTCTATTTGTTTCCCTGTCTCAATCTTAGGATTCCTATTCGTAGATTACCAGAGCCGGACGGATCCAGCTCTTATCACAAGGTTACAAGAGCCGGGCGGATCCAGCTCCATTCCTGTTTGGTGTCGGACTCCTATGTGTTGCTGAGTGATGAAGACTAACTGCAGCCGGTGCCAGCCAGACACCACTTCAGTCTACTACGATGGACTTCAGAGAATGAGCTGATGCCAACACCTACAGTAAAACGTGATACTTCATATACCACTGCCGGAACCTTCGACTTAGGATGGACCTCACCAAAATGACCTGCTGGTTGAACAACGATGACCTCATTTGTCTCTGCCTGCATCACCTTGGTCTATTGATGGACTACAGTTTTGAAAGGAATGCATAGACTATAAATTAATTGGCAACAAATGCCTTGATCAGCCAACTAACAATGGACAGAGGGGAACTGGCCTCCACAGTGAACCTGGTTTCTCCCAAGGTTATTTTTCTCCATTAACATCATCTTATTAGTTTTGTGTTCCTTGTCACAGTCATCTTTGGCATGCTTACTGGGGTTCTTTAAATTATTATTTATTTATTTATATTTTACACAATTTCAAATCATATTTAATAAAACTACACAACGATGACTCTAAGACTTTATAGATATTACAGTTTCATGTTCTGTTAATGCATGATTTTCTATAAAGCTGCTTTGAAATGATGTGTGTTGTGAAAAGCGCTATGGAAATAAAAATAAATTATGTCAATATAATCATTACTTCATTACCCAAACTATCATATACAAAAGCCTTATAACCAGATATGATATCTAAAGACTTTAACTGTTACATTTTAGAAATAACATGAAATTCAGAATGCATAACATAGAACAAATTGATAATCACTTCCAGGATACTACTAAATTGTCACACACTCTTTATAAATATTCTGAAACAGTCTCTGAACAGTTCACTGCATATACTTTGGGTTTGGGATCCTGCCTGGTCTTGTCACACAGAGTCTTACCTGTACTCCAGGAGTTACCTGTACCAGTGCTCTATCCTTATATTATTTAGGAGTACAGTTGTTGTACAGATTTTTAAGAGATGATAACGTTAATGTTCCACAATACATGCACAAAAAGGCATGAGAAAACTGAGCTCATCAATTATGAAAAAAATCAGGAACATAGTGTGAGTTATGGCAAAGGAGTTCAAATTCTTATAAAACAAATGTAATATTTTCAGTTCATTTCTGATTAATATTTTTTATTGATTCGTACATTTAACAAAGAAAAACAAAACATTTAACCCCCACTAATACCCCTCCCCAATCACCAACCCCTGACCCTCAACGAACATCCCAGTGGTCACATAAAAATGTAAACACACAAAACGTCTCTGGTTACATGTGTAACCCTTGTTCCCTGAAAAAAGCGGAACAAGATGCTGCGCTTTTGTTAAGCGCTATGGGGAACAATCCTAGTTGTGACCGAGCTGAAATAATGTGTGTAACACGTCAATGAACATTGACCGGAATTTATAGCCTCGGCTGATGTAATCATTAGATGCACCTGCGGCCAGGCTATAAATGGATACGTCACCAGGTGTTGTCAGATACTTCTTTTTGAAGAGTAGTCCTGGGATGTCCCAGACAGAAGCGCAGCATCTCATTCTGCTTTTTTCAGGGAACAAGGGTTAAACATGTAACCCGAGACGTTCCCTTTACAAAAAGCTTCACTATAATGCTGCGCTTTTGCTAAGCGCTATGGGGAACGCAAAACCCACGCCGCCGCACTGGGGGCTGTCCGGACCCCTACGGTTGTGCAGTGTACTCACAATAATGCGAGAGATCTCAGACATTAGTTTGAGATGTCGACTCAAGGGCATAAGAGCCTGGAGTAGCATAAACATCCAAACTATAAAAGTCCAATGAATGTGTGCAGAGAGGACAACCTGCCTCATCACAAAATTGTTTAGGCATGGGCTGAGATGTCGAGTCAAGGACATAAGAGTCCAGAGTAGCAAAGCATCTAACCCATAAAGTACGATAAATGTGTGCGAAGAGAACCCTATCGCAACACAAACTTGTCATAAAAACTGATGAATGTGAGCGGAGAGGACCAGCCTGCCGCATCACAAACTTGTCCAGACATGAGCTTGAGATGTCGACTAAAGGGCATAAGAGCCCGGAGTGGCAAAACATCCAAACTATCAAAATCTAATGAATGTGTGCGGAGAGGACAACCTGCCACATCACAAACTTGCTGCAGAGGGAGACCTCTAGCCAAGGTTTTAGAGGAGGAGAGCCCTCTGGTAGAGTGCGCCCTAAAACCTACTGGCGAAGCTTGACCGCCACCTCGTGAGGCCCGAGCAATAATGAGGATGCCTCTTTGAGGGCACCCCGCCCGCCAAGCCGTGGCAAACCGCAGTGGCCACATAGAACCTGGCAGTGGCGAGGCAAGTGCCCGCTGACAGTTCTTTCTACAGAAAATCCAGAACTGAAGCAAACTGGCAGTTAGCTGGTTCTGTAATATGAACTTTAGTAGAAGGAAACGCATGCAGGTGCAGGGGGGGGACTGGGCGACTCGGGGAGGAGTAGAGGAGACATTGCGCTATCAACAGAGGCGAAGAGGTCCTCTTCTGCCCTGTAAAATCTACCCAGATCAGTTCCAAGTGGAGGGAGCCCTAGCACTTGAAATGGTCTCGATAACCTCAAGAGAAAACCCTGTGAACCTCATTTGGTACCCTTAGGGGCCAGACATGAAATGTTTCTACATCCGGGCCAAGGATGAGAAGGTCCTCCCTGTTCGGAATCGCCCAAGGCGAGCCGTCGAGGAGAGGTATTAACTCCGAGAAACATATCCTGTTCGGCCAGCGTAGCCATTAATAGGAGGCAAGACCCTTGCTGGTGAACATTGCCAAGACTCCCGGGAGCAGAGAAACTGGGGAAAGAAACGCATACAGACGCATTCTGGGTCATGTATGTGTCTTAACTTCCAGACCCAAGGGGGCTGGGTGATTTCAGGGAGAAGTAGAGGAGACATTGCGCTATTCATAGAGGCGAAGAGGTCCTCTTCTGCCCTAAGATCTCACTCAAACTTGTTCCAAGTGGAAAAAGCCCAGCATTTAAAAAGGTCTCGACAACCTCAGGAGAAAGCCCTGTGTCCCACAGTTGGTACCCTTAGGGGCCAAACATGAAAGATACCACAATTTGGGGCAGGGATGAAATATTGCCCTGTGCCTGAGATAGAAGATCCTTCCTGTTCGGAATTGCCCAAGGCGAGCCGTCGAGGGAAGAAATTATCTCTGAGAACCAAGCCCTGTTCGGCCAGCGCGGTGCTATCAGTAAGAGGCAAAAACCCTTGCTGGCGAACTCTGGGCAACTACTACCTTAGGGTGGAGTTCTTACCTCCCCCGTTGGTATTTTCTGTCTAGACAGTAAATCTGCTCCCACATACGGGCATCCAGGGATATAACTGATCTGAGTGACAGGAGCTTGCCCTGGGCCCTAAGGAGAATCCGACGCATCAGAAATACAGCTGACAAGAACGTGGGTCTCCTTGATGATTTATCTAAGGGTCTTCCACTGTATTGTCCACCCGCACCAAGACATGGCAGCCTCAGGAGGAGGTATTTCAGGGCCAGAAATACAGCCGTCAACCCGAGACAGTGACTGTGACAACCGAACTGACGACATTCCTCTCCCCTTAAGCTGGACGACCACTTAAGGCCACTACCCCGCCCGTCAGGGAGGCGTCTGTCGTTAGCAGCCTGCGACAACAAGACGCACGTAGAGTGGGACCCAAGGCAGAAAACCGGGGTCTGAACCACATAGAAAGGGAACGAAGCCTGAGGCGCGTAACCCTTATTAGCCTAGGGGTTTTGGCCCTTGGAAGAAATCCCCTGGCTTTGGGCCACAACAAAAACAGTCTCATGGGCAGAAGGTCCAGAGGGATCACCGTGGACACGGTAGCCCTGAGACCTGGAAATCGTTGATACTGATAACAGTGCAAACTTGACCTAGCCTGACTTTGCTCAGGGTGATCTGAATGGACTCAATCCTAGCGGGAGACAGTTGTGCCCGCATTGTGATTGAACTCCATATGATGCCCCGATAGACGGTGTTCTGAGTGGGAGAGAGGACGCTTTTCTTGGCATTGAGCCTCAACCCCAGAGAAACAGATGAGCTAAGACGATGTCCCTGTGCTGAACTGACAGTTCCTGGAACTGCGCTAGGATCAGCCAGTCGTCTACATAATTCAGAATGCAGATGCCCCGGAGTCGCAAGGAGCCAGCGCTACATCATGCATTGTGAATGTGCGGGTAAAAAGGGCTAGGCCGAGTGAAAGAACCTGACACTGGAAGACTTCGCCCCCGGAAGCAAACCTCAGGATCTTTCCATGTTGTGGCAGAACTTCTAAATGAACTATAGAAGTGCGTCATAAGATCGATGGTGACAAGCCAAACGAGTTGTAGGGCTTGAGACACGACCGTCTTGACAGGCATCATCTTGGACTTGAACACCCAAGGGCAGTTCAAGCTTTAAGATCTAAGCCAGATGCCACCCCTCACCCTCCATGGGAAACGGGAAGAATTTAGTGTAATAACCTAACTCTCTCTCTGGAAGGGGAACACATACCATGGCCCCTTTAACCAGGAGATTGAGTTTTTTTTTTTTTTACATAAAGAGTGACAACACGCCGTTGAAACATGGAAAAGCAGCGAGTTAATTAAATTCTGACGCCCTTATAAGACCCACAGAAAATAATATATCTGGCAGAAGTTTCCACGCTGCCAGGATCTCTCAGATGGGTATTAGATTTTAACACTTCCTGTTGAGGGGTTGTCGAGTGTTTTGCGTCCTGAATAAAATGCAGGAACAGCGAAAACACCCAATTTTGACGGAAGCCTCTGCAACCCGAAACACCAAGAGGTGGCGGGAATGGAGGGGCTTTGAGGGGGTACCGGGAGGGGTGAAGTGAAGCACGCGCTCCGTCCCGAGGGGAGCTACCTCCTAATCTAGGCACAAGAACGTCAGGGTTTTCTCTTACTAGAAATTATAGTCCTGAGGTCTTGCTTCGTGGCTGGCGAGGGCGTGAGACTGTCCCCAATCCCTGGGAGGAGGAGCACGACTCGCCACGCTTTGCTTTTGAGCCTCCCTTCAGACAGAACCGAGGCGGGTCTGAGGCTTGCTTGTCAAGCGCAGAACCCACACTCAGGTCATCCAGGAGGTCAGCCTGGTATGCCTGTAAAACAGCATAGTGTGCAGAGCAGCACCAGCCTGACCTGCTGCTTGATAAGCCCTTCCCACTAAAGTGGAGGTTGTCCTACAAGGCTTTGAGGGGAGAGAGGGCTTCTTAAGTGACGATGCCGAGCCCGGCGAGAGATAGCCCGCAAGCATCACTGAATACCCCCGTGCCTCAGCACCCATGATAGTTGAATATAATGACGTCGATGGTATGTGAACACAGGAAGAAAATATATTTTTTTTAGGGGTTCCTCCTTGAGCGAAAAAGCTCTTCATGGAGGTTATCAAAGAAGGGAAGGGACTCATGAGGCGTTCCCTTTCTTAGACTGGAAGATAAAATCTATCCCCTAATTTGGAGGGTTTGGGGGTCTCTTTTTCGCGTGGCCAGTCCAATCTGGCAACCACACGAGTAACAACATTGAGCAATTCCTCCGGAAAGATCGGAGGCGGGAAGAGAATCGCGATCCTCCTCATGATCCGAAGAAGCGTCAGAACGCGCTTCGAGATCATGTGACGGACCAGCTAGGTTTGGAGAGAGAGCTAGAGAAAGGGATCAACCCGTCTCTTGCTCCTCAGCCAAATCCATGCAAGAGCCCCACGAACGATCTTTTTTTAAGTCCAAGCCTATACAATCTAGAGGGGTCCAACAGAATCTATAGAAAATCTTGAATCGCATAAGGTGCACCCTTGCATCTCTAGATAAAGATGTGTCATTTTCAGAATCCTAGCCCACACTCCCTCCTCCAATATCAAGTTAAAATCTTTCTGCCATAATCTCTTGATAGAAGTTAAAGCTCCGTCCCCTAGACACTGAATTAGCAGGGAGTAATATGCTGATGCCTCGTGACCTTTTCCAAAAGTATTAATCACTACTCCCAGAGTGTCTGCCACTTTAGTGGGGTTTATGCTACTCCCAAATATATTACAAAACAGATGGCACAGCTGTAAATACCTAAAAAACTCAGATCTGGGAAACCCAAAATGTTGAACCAAATTTTCAAATGATCTCAACACTCCTCTCTCATATAGGTCACCGAGTGTAGTAACCCCCCTCACTATCCACTCTGACCAGCAGAAAGGGGACTTATTAATACATCATTTTGGGTTCAACCATATGCTCGAGGCAATGAAAGAAAATGAAAGAGTGAAAGAGTAAAACACATTGGGAAGAAGCAGACAAAAATTATTAGAAAATAAAAATATCACCCACATCTCCCAAACCACTGTCTCATTACAATTTTCAGATTTTTTTTCCCTTGTTGAAAAAACGAGTGCAATAACAGGCACAAGCCGTATTTCATGTTCTTTGTCGACATATAATCGTGAAATCAACACTCCCATTGATTTATTTTTGTGAATTCATTTCAAGATCGTAGTTTCATTAGGAGACGAATGGTGTGCGGTTGATACATGCAGTCTGCAATTAGTTTTGTAGGATACACTTGGCTTTAGGATATGCACATGATTCTAACTTTTGTCTCTGGCGTGTACTGCACTGCCGCATTCTAAGAATCAATTAATCGGAGAATAGATTTTTTCTCCCACCCCTACTTCAATCGTGCCACTTGGATCGGTGTCCCTAAATATTTTTTCCCTGTTGCACACAGTAATTTTCATTCGCACTGTAGAGTCCTGTGTACTCAAGTGTGGAGTGATAGATGATTTTGGTCTAGTTTTGTTGGACCAGATACCTGATGATCTGCAAGGCTGTACTCACTATGTTGCAGTGGTGGTTCAAGAACTGGTAAGATGTGTCTACTATTTTGTCTGTATTATTTGCCATCTGATTCCACAATGTAGGATCTTGGTCCTTTGCAAACATCTTTAACTGTTCCCACTTGGTTGCACCCTTGAGGTATTTGCAGTCTAATCACCTTTCCACAGGGGACAAAGAGGCTTACTGGATCTTTCATAGCAGCATTTCTGAATGCACCATTTCTGGGTAAGTTGATTTGCAATTTTAGTGTGAACATTTCCAGAAAGGGTCAGCTACTTTGTATTGATTGGTAGTGCTGTTTGTGTTTGTCTTAACATGGGCCTTTCTGCTGATGATCAAAAGATACCATCACAAGGCATATTTCAGGAGTTAAGCAAGTTAAAGAATATGTCGGCTCCATCCCTTTTTGATTTGTCAATAAATGATTTTGCACTGCGGACTGATCATTCCACTAGCCAATATTGTGGATATCCTGGGATGCTGTTCACAGAATCTTAGGCTTTTGCAAAGTTCTTGTATTGTTTATTGGAAAACTGAGTTCAATTGATTGAAATCACTTTATTTGGGTTTCCATGCACTGAGAAGTATCTTTTTAGCTTTTTGATCACAGTGGTTAATGTCAGGTTGCAAATAAGCTCTATATCAAACCAGCCTGTGTAGGAGTAAACTAAAAACAGAAAATGTTGACCATTTGTGAATTGTGTTTGTATGTATTGTTGACTGTCATGTTGTGTCATGTGACTATGTTACCATGTAACTTGTATGACCTAAGATGACAACCAATGTTTGGTATGGCAATCAAGCACTGAGGAAGGTCACCTGTGATCAAAACGTTTGCTTACTGAAGTCACATGATACACTCACTGAGCACTTTATTAGGAACACTATACAGATACTGGTATTCCTTTTGCTACTAAACAGTCTCAATTCTTCGTGGCATGGATTTCACAAGATGTTGGAAACATTCCTTTGAGATTCTGGTCTATGTTGACATAATTGCATCACACATTTGTCAGCTGCACATTCATCCTGTGAATCTACCATTCTACCACATCCCAAAGGTGTTCTATTGGATTCAGATCCGGTAACTGGGAAGGCCACTGAAGAATAGTGAACTCATTGTCATGTTAAAAAAAAATCAGCTTCAGACAACTGTTGCTTTGTGACATGGTGAATTATCATGCTAGAAGTAGCAATAAGAAGATGGGTAAATTGTGGCCATGAAGGGATGCACATGGCCAGCAACAATACTCAAATAAGCTGTGACATTCAAGCGATGATTGATTGATATTAACAGGCCCAAAGAGTGCCAATAAAACATAAAAATTACACCACCGCCACCAGCCTGGACTATTAACATAAGGCAGGTTAGGTCCATGGATTCATGCTTTTGGAACCAAATTCCAACTGTACAATCTGTGTTCCTCAAAAGAAATTGCATTTCATCAGACCAGGCTACGTTTTTCCAGTCTTCAACTGTCCAGGACTGTGTTTCCCAAAAGCATCGTAAGCCTAATTAGATTGTAGAAACCATTGACACCAATGGTCTTTAAAAGTTAACTTAAGCTTGCGATGCTTTTCATTCTTTTTGTTTTCTTCTTTTTTTTTTAATAAATATTGAGAAGAGCATGCCATGGATTAAAGTGTGTCAATCCTCATTCCCAAATGAGCATGTACAACATCAGTGAGGACAGCTAAATTTCCTCCAAGGTAAAGCTAAGAACTTAATGTCTAGGTTACGTATGTAACCTCCGTTCCCTGATGGAGGGAACGAGACGGTGTGTCAGAGAAGCAACACTAGGGATCTCTCTTGAGCACCAAATATGCCTCTAATCTATGAAAAAAGGCCAATGAGAAGTTGGCAGACAGTATTTGCATACCCCGCCCCTGGACATACGGGTATAAAGGCGAGGAAATACTATGAGTTCATTCAGGATTTTTCTGAGGAGCCGGAAATGGTCCGGCCACTACAGTGGCTCTGCTCAGCAACGTGGCTGGGAGGACACAACGTCTCGTTCCCTCCATCAGGGAACGGAGGTTACATACATAACCTAGACGTTCCCCAACTGTCGCTCTCTCAATGTTGTGTCGGAGAACTCACTAGGGGTCCAATTTAAATCACGCCATGCGCTGAGCCATGGCCGAGTCTGGCTGGGCCTCTTTTCTCTCTATGTTTCTCCGCATAGAGCAATAAATGGCCGGAGCACGGCCTGGGTGTGATAGGCCAATGAAATGGCATCCACACATCCCAGTGGGAAAGCCTTTCTGCTGTCCACCAAAGCAGACAAAGAGCTGCTCAGAGCATCTACAGCTCCGCGTGCGGTCCAAATAGGTGCGAAAAGCACATACCGGACACAGCAACGATGGGGCTAGGTCTGCCTCCTCCCAGGGCAGCACTTGCAGGTTCACTACCTGATCTCTAAAGGGTGTGGTAGGAACCTTGGGTACGTAGCCCGGTCGCGGTCTTAGGATCACATGTCTGCCGGACCGAACTCCAGGCAAGTTCTCTACAGAGAAAGCTTGCAGGTCCCCGACCCTCTTGATGGAGGCGAGCGAGCAGCAGGGCCGTATTTAGGGAGAGGGCCCTGAGTCCGGCTGATTCTAGCGGCTCAAAGGGGGGTCTCTGAAGACTGGTGAGGACCACCGAGAGATCCCAGGAGGGGAACAGGCTTGGCCGGGAGGGATTTAACCTCCAGGCGCCTCTTAGGAACCTGATGACTAAGTCGTGCTTACCCAGAGATTTGTCGTCTACAGGGTCGTGGTGAGCTGCAATAGTGGCAACATACACCTTCAAGGTGGAAGGGGATAGCCTCCCTTCCAACTTCTCCTGTAGGAATAAGAGCACTGACCTAACTGCGCACCTCTGTGGGTCTTCAGCCCGGGAAGAACACCAATTTGCGAACAGGCGCCACTTTAGGGCGTAAAGTTGCCTGGTAGAAGGGGCCCTGGCTTGGTTGATCATGTCTACGATGGTAGGTTTTAGACCAGCTAGATATTCCGCGTCCTGTCCAGGGGCCAGACGTGGAGGGGACAGAGATATGCCGAAGGGGAGAACTTTGTACTGATACGCCTGGCCGTGGAACGCGAACCCTAGAAAGGGTCAGTGTCGAGGCAGAATTGAGATGTGGAAGTATGCGTCCTTCAGGTCTACCGCTGCGAACCAATCTAGATGCCGGACGCAAGTTAAGATGTGTTTTTGCGTGAGCATTTTGAACGGGAGTTTGAGCAAAGCCCAGTTGAAAACTTGCAAGTCCAAGATCGGTCGTAAGCCGCCAACTTTCTTGGGTACAATGAAGTAAGGGCTGTAGAAACCCTTCTTCATTTCGGTTGGAGGGACAGGCTCTATTGCGTGTTTGAATAAAAGAGTAGCGTTTTCCGCATGCAGGGATTTGGCATGTTCGCCATGTTCTGCAGTAAAGCGGACACCCACGAAGGGGGGCGGGGGTCTGGCAAACTGAATTGTGTAACCGAGTCGGATGGTCCGGCCAGCCAGCGTGACAGGTTGGGAAGTGAAAGCCACGCATCCAGTCTCCGTGCTAGGGGCACCAAAGGGACGAGTATTTTTGAGTTACCCGGCGGGGCTTCGCAGCGGGGCGGAGCAGGTAGGATGGCGTCCGGAGGCAAGGGTGCGTCCTGAGGCTCTAGTGCTGAGAAAAGACTCAAAGCACTTTTCTTGCTCCGCACACCAGGCAGGGGGCGGGTTAGCGACTGAGGAGGAGGTCCGGTGTAGGCGTCCTCTGAACTCGTTGGAACCGGCCGGCTGGGGAACAGTCGTGGGGCTGAAGGCGGGGGGTCCGCATCCAGCATGCCGGGACTGTTGAGATCTCGTGGCAGAGTGCCGTGAGAATGGCATTTGCTGGCCAGGTGACCCAGAGACGAAGGAAATAGCTCTAGTATTGAGAATTTGGGTACCACAGCCCCGTCTGGGGGCGGCAAATGAAATTAATTCAACAAAAGATTCTCCTCCCACCCTCCACCGGGGGACAGAGTGGTCTTACCATCTCTGGAGCTAACATCTCGGGCTCTGGGTGGAACGTCTCAGGAGCACCTGGGAGCCTTCCGGGTCCTCGAGGGGGCGCTCGATGCGTGGAAAAGAGCAGGGGGACACCCTCGGCGAGCAGACGGGGTATGGCCCATGGTGGCAGACTTAAGGCGGGGCAGGATGTGAGAGATGGCCTCCGTCTGTTCCTTCACCGCGGAGAACTGCTGGGCGAAGTCATCGACGTGTCGCCGAAGAGGCCGAACTGGGAGACTGGGGCGTCGAGATAGCGAGTCTTGTCGGTCTCACGCATCTCGAACCATGTTCAGCCACAGATGACATTCCTGGACCACGAGCTTGGCCATCGCCTGCCGAGTGACTGTGATGTGACCTTTGTGGCTCTAAGGGCGAGGTCGGTCACTGAGCGCAGTTCCTGCAGCACATCGGGATCAGGGCTACCCACGTGCAGCTCTTTGAGCGCCTTGGCCTGGTGGACTTGCAGGAGGGCCATGGCATGCAGGGCGGAAGCGGCATGTCCGGCAGCACTGTAGGCCTTCGCGGTCAGCAAGGATGTTGTCCTACAGGCCTTGAAAGGGAGCACAGGGTGACCCCGCTAGGTGGTAGGGTTTCCGGGACACAGGTGGAGCGCAACAGCCCTATCCACCGGGGGAATCGCGTCTATCCATGGGCCGCTTCGCCATCGAGGGTAGCGAGAGCAGATGAGCGAGTGGCTTTGTGAGAGAGGGGTGCTCTCCACGATGATGTCAGCTCATCATGCACCACTGGGAAAAACAGGACGGGGGGGGGGCGTGGCTGTGAGCGGCGCCCAGACCCCAGGAACCAGTTATCCAACCGCGATGGCTGTGGGGAGGATGGAGGGTTCCAGTCCAAGCCCACGCTGGCGGCGGCCCAGGAAAGCATGTCGGTCATCTGAGCGTCAGCCTCAGTCTGGGCGTGCTGGCCCGAAGGCGGCAGCCCAAGGGAGTCATCCGCGTCAGATACCGCGCTCTCCGATGCATGTTGCCTCGAGCACGGACGGGAGTCAACGAGCATGCTGGGGGGCGGGTGGTCCGAGGGGGCGTACCCGGAGGAGATGCACCCGTTGCCATCCCCAGATCGCCTCCAGCGATCAATGTGGGGGGGGGCGGCTGGAGTGGCTTGCTTTCTATTGAAAGCGAGCCGCGACCGCAACGTTACCATGGTCATGCCCTCGCAGTGAGAGCATGAACCATCCACAAACGCAGCCTCGGTGTGATCGCAGCCCAGACACACGAGACAATGCCTGTGGCTATCTGAAGCAGAGAGCACTCTACCACATCCAGGAACTACACGGGGAAAGGCATCTTTAAAAAGACGCATCCTGAAAAGGACGTTCAATGCCACTGTGTATTGCTCTTTTAGTGAAATGTACACTTTTAGAGAAATCACTCTTTTAAATAACTCTTTAGAGTTTTTTTCTGCACTGCCGATGCGCCCAGGGGCAAATTGCACTGCCGTGCAAAGAAGGAGAAATTGCATGCTGTTGGATTGACGGTGCATTACAGCGGCTGAGCGTCAGAGGAATACAGGAACAGGTGTGACTCGTAGCAAACAGCATGCACAACCATCGGCTCTGAAGAAAATTTCTGAATGAACTCATAGTATTTTCTCGCCTTTATACCTGTATGTCCGGGGGCGGGGTATGCAAATACTGTCTGCCAACTTCTCATTGGCCTTTTTTCATAGATCAGAGGCATATTCAGCGCTCAAGAGAGACCCCTAGTGTCGCTTCTCCGACACAACGTTGAGAGAGCGACAGACGGGGAACATTAGTTAATATAAGTATTGATTCAGATCTTAGTTAAGGTGATAGTAAATGAAGAGTTCACAGCATCAAAATTAGTGTGTTTTGAGAATTATAAGCAGTTCATTTCACTTACAACAGTGCTATGAGGTTTGTTATCAAGTGAAGCTTTTCTCTTTTTTTAAGCAATGGTGATGATCGTTTGCATCAGTTCTGATTATCAGTCTGCAGAGTGTTCAATCAAATTACTGTGTAATTCAACAATTTATTTGACAAAAACATCAGATAAGTATGCTTTAAAATGTCACTCTTCATTCCAGCCAACATAAGAATATTGTACATTCCATTTATGAGAATATTTTGCCAAAAACCATGCCATTCATGGTAATCTCCCATTCATTCCTATGGGAGTTCTGCAGAGCTTGTCAGAGCGAGTGCCCATAACCAAGAGGGGTGGAGCTTAGCGAAGGGTCAATTGCACAGAGTGGTTATCTTACCGTAGTCTTTCTTTCCGTAGTCCATTTACCTCCCTCATCAACAAGTAATTTCCATTTGCAGAAATGCTGCACACTGGATGTTTTGGCTCCATTCTAAGTAAACTCTAGAGAATGTTGTACGTAAAAATCCCAGGAGGTCAGCAGATACAGAAATACTCAAACCAGCCAGTAACGATGGTTCGAGAGAGAGAGAGAATTACAGGCAGCTGCTCTGTGTGTTTATGTTTGTGTGGTTTTTGTTCAGTTTATTATTAAAACTATTATTTATATTGTCAAGCCGGTTCTCGCCTCATCCTTTCCCTTAACCGTTTACAATATCACATGAGAAATCTGCTGCGGTCAAATCACATGTAACTTGTTAATAAACAAGGAAATATACATAAGTACTGTATATCCTATGTAAGCCTACCATAAGTGTAAGGGTAGTTAGAAGACATGGGAGCTTCCCGGGTGGTATGAATAAAGCTGAGGAAAAGACTGTGATGTGTCCTGTGTGTGTTTGGAACACTCACTCGTGTGAATTCCAGGTGAAGAATTTCCACAACAATTTGGCAACAAGGATAGGATGCCAACTCAGGTTCGCCCTGACAACAGGTAAACCTGTATAACAACAGGTAAAGCTGTGCAGCCAGGGACTGGTCCCTGAGTCCGAGTCACACCCCAACGTAGTCGAAGGGGTTTGTGGAGGCGGACACCTGTAACGTGTATATCCTAGGGTTCCTGATACGGCATCCAGAGGACAAAATAATTCTGACAAGGGTGATGACACAGTCCAGCAATAGGGAAAACTCACGTGACCTGACGAGCTACCAATGATGGTCCAGGACACATTGGTCGAGTGACTGTCTGGGATAAGGTAAAAGTTTGGAACCGCAAAACTCGAGCTGCAGTCCGGGACAATATATATTGAAATAATAATTATATATAACATGTTGTGTGAGGTATATGATTACTGGTTGTTTAAACTGAAGTTAAAATTCCTGGCAAGGATGGGTAAAAACAATATGAAAAGTAAAAGAAATGAGTATGGAGGATGTGCTAAAATTATATTTGATAAGCGTGGAGATTAGACATGTACACAATTACAATTATCGGAAGAAAATGGGTTTCCAGAAAATGGTTCTTTTAGCCTGAACCAAATAGAAAAGCTTAAGAAACATTTACAGGATGGTCATCTGACTCGACAACAGACTGGCTGAAGGATAAAGCTGTGCACAGTCGGGGTTAGAGTCCCTGAGAAACCTGAACCTTTCCTACAAAAGAGGCAGCCAAAAGACTCAGACAAAGGTGACCTTCCTGTTAAGAAGATTCCACTGTGATTCTCAATAGATGATCATTTTATGATTGTTATTTTGTTGAGGAAAGACCAGGGTCGGAATAGACGGTCTGGGAATGCAACAGAAATTCAGCTGTGATTCTCAATTAGGGGAATTTAAATCTTTATTTGAGGAAAGACCAATGCTGGAATAAAAGGAATTCTAAATAATTTATAAAAGTATTTTAAACAACGGGTTAATAGGGCAGGTTTGGAACCACAAAATAATGCCTAACTGCAGTAAAAAGAAAAAATGGGTTCCAATTCTAGCAAAAATAATGGCAGCAATTGAGGTCTAGACATCTGTCCAAATATGAATGCTCCAAATTGTAAATACATGTTAACTAATTATGGCCCAAGCAGCTGCACTCAGTTAGAGATCTGGGTAGCTGAATATGGTTTTCCAAAGGTTAGAAGCTTTAGCACAAGACAAATTAAATGATTAAAAGAGAAACTGATAGAAAAAGAAACTAGTCAAATCAGGAAAAACAGCATCAATGTCTAAGAAAGAACAGAAAAAACATGAGTATGAAGTAGAGGTCGACTAGATTGTTTTTTTCAGGCCGATGCCGATGCCGATGCCGATCTTTTGAAATCCGGGTCGGCCGATGGCCGATTAATGCTGCCGATTTATTTTGGTCGATATTTGGCCGATATGTGCTTGTTTTTAACCTCTTATTTGAACCTTTTATTTGAAAGATAAAATGTAACACAAATAATTACTTAAGATAGACAACATTTCTCAACAAATACATTTATTGAACACTTGACCAATCTGCACTTGTACACTTAAAATTAAAAATGTATAATGTAAAAACATATTGTATAAATAATGTATAACAAATATATTAAATAAACAAAGCAGGTGTTACTGAACTGCTCCGAGACACGAAGGTTGAGATCCAAATGCAGCTTTAATTAAGGGGCAATCCAGACACGTAATCCAATATTCAGAGCATCCAAGAGAAGCACAGGCATAACTAGGGATGGGAATCGTTAAGGTTTTAATGGTATTACTATCTTACCGATACTGCTTATCGATCCGGTACTTTAACGGTATTCTTAACGGTTCTTTTTGTTATATATATATATATATATATATATATTGCACAAATATAAACGTTATATAGGCACAGTGATTTAATTTCAGGAAGGTCTACTAACAATACTGTTCAGGTGTGGTCTAAAAAGAAATCTAATAAAGTAATCAATTGTAAAATAACACTGCATAGTTTATCATAGATAGATTAATGCTTATTAATGCAGAAGTTATTCATTCAAGAGATGTAAGTGATTTTCTCTTTGTAACATAACAAAGTAACATATCAAAAGTTTTTAATTAAATCTAAAGAAGTTATACAAATTTAACCCTTACTGTTTTCTCCAAGGAACTTAGCTCCTTCCTTAGGCACTGGATGAGGTGTGCTCACTCTGCTGGAGGGGCAGCGTGCGTCAAACACGTGTTCCACAACAACACTAGGCTGCCCACAGATGCGCCTGCCTAATAATCGGCTTGATATGCGTGGATATTGGCCGATGCCGATTATGTAAAAAATGCAAACAAATCGGCCGGCCGATTAATCGGTCGACCTCTAGTATGAAGAGCCACAGCTGTACCCCTCCACCAACAGACACCACACAGCATACCTGACATTCGTGAACAGTTAAAAACCACGGTGTGAACTGTGACACTGGCCACCTGCAAGACATAGAAAATCATGCTATGCACACTGAGAAACGGTTGAACAAGAAAATACAGAAGAAAGAGTAAGTATGGCATTTATGTCATCTCAAAGCCCATGCACATAAAAAACAGGTGTATGCATGTGATACGAGCGCACAGAACAGTATCCGCAAGCGGAAAATCATCCTCGTGAGATAACATTTCTCCTCTACGTGCACAAATGTGGTCCCGTGAGCACAGGGCTGTGACGAGCGCTCGCTCGACCCTCTCAACTCTACACTCTCACAATCGCTCAATAACATTGAAAAATGTATAACAAAATAAATAAGAAATATTAAAGATTACACACAATTTTTAGTGGACTCAAACCTGGGGAACGCTTCCCTGCCCTTATTAGTAATAACATCTGAAAATAATGCATGTTAAATTTATCCTTAGATCAGGTAGAAGTGGATCATTCAATATAACACGTTACTAATTTTTCTAGTGTGAGCTGTAAAACATTCTGGTAAATGTAATTATTTAATTTCATGTGCTCTGTTGTTTTACTCCAATATTGGTTATTAAATCTGCAAAAATTCTGGACACTCTGCTGGAGGGGCAGCGTGCGTCAAACACGTGTTCCACAACAACACTAGGCTGCCCACAGATGCGCCTGCCTAATAATCGGCTTGATATGCGTGGATATTAATATACTGTATACAGTATATGTGCTATTCTTGGTCAGACATTTCTGGTAATATGCTGAACTCTGTCCCCCTCACTTCTGAAATGATTGCTACCCCCTGCTGAAAAATTGCACGTCTAGATGCTCGTTGACCCATCGTGAAACACCTTACTCTCACACCACTACAAAACCCTACAAATATTTCAGAGTTCCACTCCTGTATTTATACCAGAGACTATTTAGCCCAAGATGGAGCACTTGTATTAAAATGATTGGGAGAGATTGGTACACCCAATATGGTTGATGTAGAAAAGTAAGCCCCACCTTACAGGTAAAAGAGCCATTCACCTTTTAGATACAGACATCGTCAGTCAACTCGAGAACGTGCATTAGCTGGAGCAACCTGAAAAATAAAATTTTAGTGATCTGAGCTAAGTAAGCACAATTTATGAAACCATTGTTGTCAGATTTAACTGCTGATTTGAAATATGTTTTTTGATTGAAATCTTGAATGATCGTTTTGAAGATTTCTGTCTTTCACTATTCAAGTAGATAGGAGCTGTTTTTTTATTCCGCTTGTATCCATTGAAAATTACTGCCCGTGACATGATGCCATGCGAGAACCAGACATGTGAGCATGAGCTCTGCGCACTTTGCTAGTTTTGTTTAAAATGTTTTTATTAGGGAATCCAACAATTTGACAATCATTGTTACATCGCTTTTTATGATTCCTCATTATAAACATAAAAGCATAAAGGCAACATAGAATAAATAAATTAGTAAATACAAATAAATAAATAAAAAGAAAAGAAAAGGAAATAGAAAAAGAAAAAGAAAAAGAAAAAGAACAGTTCCCATTACCACCCACCCCACCCTAGGGACATAAGACATACCACACTAATGGGGCAATCAGTACTACACACTCAGCCTACCTAAGCACGGCAACTTAAACTGAGCTATCAAGGTAGCGGAGAAGGGAAGACCAAATCTTATCAAACTGATCCAGTTTGTTTGATAAAGAAAAACGAATTTTTTCCAGATGTAATAACCTAACCATTTCGTCCAACCACATTTTAACAGTAGGGACTTTGGCGTTCTTCCAAAACTTAAGTATTAGTATCTTTGCAATAAGAAGTCCATAAAACAACAACTGTTGTTGAGATTTTTGAAAAGTAATGCTATCTGAGAATCCGAATATCACCACAAGTGGATCAGGCTCTAATTCAACATGTAATATTTCTGATAGAATTTGAAAAATATTAGTCCAGAATGGAGTTAACTTAGAGCAAAGAGCATAACTATGCAAGAGTGTGGCTTCCTCTGTCTGACATTTATCACATATTGGGGAAACATCTAAAAGCTTCGTTTTAGAGTAATGAAGTCGATGAAAAATCTTAAATTGGATAAGGCAATGCCGAGAGTTAACAGAGCATTTATGGATATTCTCTAACACATTAACCCATAACTCATGACATATCTCCTCCCCCATTTCCTGCTCCCACTGTAATCTTATACCCTGTGTAGAAGGTGGAGTTGTGGATAGTAAAGAGTTATACAATAGAGAAATCAAGTGACTAACCCCACATCCAAGCCCTAAAAGTTCATCAAACTTAGCAGAAGAAGCCTCATCCAGACAAGGAAAATGCTTTCTTACATAGTCCCTGAGCTGCAAATATCGGACATTTTTTTTTATGCAAACCGTATTTTGCCTGCAGCTGACTAAAGGAGACAAAAGAACCATCAAAGAATAGGTCCCCAATATTCCGAATACCCACGACTCTCCACTTTGTGAAAGCAGAATCCATTGTAGAAGGAATAAATGATGGATTCCCTCCAATTGGTAAGTGAAAAGATAAGGACTTTATTACAAATTTTGATTGAATCTGCTTCCAAATGCGAATAGTACTATGGATTATACAATTATGATTGTAAGCCAATTTCTCTATCTTTGTAGGAGACAAGATCACTGCCCCAATATCATATGGGCAACATGCTTCTCTTTCCATTTGGATCCAAGTGGGGTGTGCAAAGTTGGGGTCTAGCCACATTATAATAGTATGAATAGCACTGGCATAGTAATAAAGAGAGAAATTTGGGAGTGCCAATCCGCCTTCAGCTTTAGGCTTACAAAGATGAGCTTTACTTATCCGATGGGCTTTATACTCCCATAAAAAAAAATAATGATTGAATCTAATTGCTTGAAAAAAATCTTAGGTAAAAATATTGGAATGTTCTGAAAAATATAGAGAATTTGAGGAAGAAAAATCATTTTAATAATATTAACACTACCTACCAAGAAAATAGGAAGTGATCTCCAAAACTGAATATTATTTTTCAATTTAGACACTAGAGGGGGAAAGTTAGCCTTAAATAATGACTGGAAATCTTTTGTAACCTCAATTCCTAAATACATACATTTTTGCTGTGTTATTTTAAAGGGGAAGCAGTAACAGAAAGATCTCGAACCTTTATAGGCATTAATTCGCTCTTAGACCAGTTTATCCGGTATCCTGAAAATGTACCTAAATGAGAGATAATTTCCAAGATTCTTGCTATAGTTGTCACGGTTTTTAAATCCTATGTCTATTCCTTGTCTCGTGCTTGGTTTATTACTTGTGTGTGTGTGTGCGTGGATGTGTGGGTGTGACGACTCGTTACCGTGATCAGCGCTCAGCCGCAATCACTCCTCTTCACCAGCTGTTACTCATTTCAATTCCCTTTAAATACTCACCACTTTCTCATCTCCTTGTCAGATCGTTTGTTTGTGATGTCCGGTTGTGTTGATCCCTCTGAGTTCCAGTCCAGTTCCCTCGTTGTCCCTGTTTCGTGTTCAGTTGGCTGTTACCTGGATTCGTCGTGTTTGTTCAGCACTCCTCATCACTCTTCTCACCCCATTCATCTGACCATTGGAGCCCCTGCGTTACTAAACCTTCACCCCGGACTTTTCCCCAATCTTCACATTTTGACTGTCAATAAACTTATTGTCACTTGCAACTTGCTTCCTAGCTTCATTCGTGACAGAACGATCTGACCACAAGATGGAAGCAGCGAGTAACAGTTCAGACAGTCTAGAAGAATTTGTGAACAACAGCAGACTTCGTATGGAGAACCAAGAGAAGAATCTCAATGACAAAGCCCGCACTGTTCAGGCATTAGTGGCGCAGGTGTCCGGACTCACCCAGCAAATCCAACTTCTGCGAGCTCCCACTGCGCTGCCTGCACCGCTGATTCCTCAACCACCATCAGCGGTCCCCTCCCAGTCGGAGCCCCGCCTACTGGTTCCAGAATTATATTCAGGTGAACCCAGTTTTTGTCGAGCTTTTCTAACACGATGCTCAATGCATTTTTCTCTACAGCCCAGAACATTCTGTGATGAAAGAACCAAGGTCGCCTTTGTCCTGACGCTACTTTCTGAGAGAGCGGCACTATGGGGAACAGCGGTGTGGGAGAACCAGGAAGAATGCTGCGCCTCGTTCCAAGCGCTCTCCGTGGAGATGAAGCGGGTTTTTGACCGTGCTGTTTCCGGTAGAGAAGCAGCCAGAGTGCTGGCTGACTTGCGTCAGGGAGAGAGATCCGTATCGGACTTTTCTATCGAGTTCCGGACCCTAGCGGCGGAGAGTCAATGGAACGAGGAGGCGCAGTGGGACATGTTCCTGCATGGGCTGGCTGACCGCGTCCAAAAGGAGATATACGCCATGGATCTCCCTACCAAGCTCAACGACTTGATCGCCTTGGCGTTAAGAGTGGACGCGAGGCTGTCCAGAGTGGAACGGCGAGTACAGACCAACCGTCCTTTAGACGTTGGCCAACGTTCTGGAGGCGGGGACGCGTTCAGCCCCATCTGTGATCCCGAGCCCATGCAGGTGGGTCGAGCCCAGCTTTCCCCGGGAGGAGAAGGAAAGGCGGAGATCCCAGGGCCTTTGCATGTACTGTGGAGGAGCTGGACATTTCGCCTACAACTGTCCTTTAAAAGGACCTGCCCGATAGTAAGTATGAGGCTACTGTCGGGTGGGATCTCCGCCGAGAAGACCTCATCCACATCTACTCTCCTTCCGGTAAGACTCCAATGGTCAACCAACCGTCACGACTGTCGGGCACTTCTGGATTCTGGGGCCGAAGGTAATTTCATGGACTACACTTTTGCACTCAACCACCAAGTTCCCCTCAGGTCTCTCACTCATCGGATTGCTGTACATGCCCTCAATGGCCAGGAACTTCCCACCATTTGCCTAGCCACTGAAGACATCACCCTCGTCACGTCAGGCAATCACACCGAGACCATCTCCTTCTACATACTGGACACTCCTCTTGCCCCCATCGTCCTTGGTCATCCCTGGCTCACCCGTCACAACCCTAAAGTGGACTGGCAGTCTAAGTCCGTGTCGGCGTGGAGCACTCAATGTCATAAGTCTTGTCTTGTGTCTGCCTGTCCGTCTGTTTCTGTCCCTGTGTTTCAGGAGGAGACTGTGGATTTATCTAACGTGCCCGTGAGTACCTGGACCTGAAGGAGGTGTTCAGTAAGTCTCGGGCGGCTTCTCTCCCTCCACATCATCCCTATGACTGTGCCATAGAGTTATTGCCAGGTACGTCTCCATCTAAGGGCAAGTTATATTCACTCTCGGTTCCAGAGAGGGAGGCTATGGAGAAATATATTTCTGATGCTCTAGCTACAGGATTCATCCGCCCTTCCTCTTCTCCAGCGGGGGCAGGATTCTTTTTTGTAGGGAAGAAAGATGGATCACTGCGACCTTGTGTTGATTACTGGGAGCTGAACAACATCACGGTAAAGAATACTTATCCTCTACCGTTGATGTCTTCGGCTTTCGAGAGGTTGCAGGGAGCATCTATCTTCACGAAATTGGATTTACGTAATGCATATCATTTGGTCCGCATCAGGGAGGGGGATGAATGGAAGACGGCTTTTAACACCCCCAGGGGGCACTTTGAATACTTGGTCATGCCGTTCGGCCTGTCCAACTCCCCAGCGGTCTTCCAGGCACTAGTTAATGACGTGCTGCAAGACATGGTCGATCAGTTCATATATGTTTACCTGGATGACATATTGACTTTTTCTTCTTCTCTCCAGGAACACGTGCCGCACGTCCGACTAGTGCTTCAGAGGTTGCTAGAGAATGGGCTTTTTGTGAAGGCAGAGAAATTTGTTTTTCATGCACAGTCTGTTCCTTTCTTAGGGTACATCGTGTCGGTTGAGGGAATGTGCATGGATCCTGAGAAGATCAAAGCTGTGGTAAATTGGCCAAGCCCAGAGTCCCGTAAGGCCCTACTGAGATTTCTGGGGTTCGCCAATTTCTACCGGCGTTTCATTCGCAATTTCAGTCAACTAGCCGTGCCTCTGACTGCCTTGACCTCTCCCAGAACAACGTTCAGGTGGTCAGACGCAGCTGAGGCTGCGTTTGCCAAACTGAAAGGCTGCTTCGTTTCAGCCCCCATCCTGATAACCCCTGATCCGTCACGTCAGTTCGTGGTGGAGGTCGATGCGTCAGAGGTGGGGGTAGGCGCAGTGCTATCCCAGCGTTCTCCTTCAGATGACAAGATAAATCCTTGCGCATTTTTTTTCTCATCACTTGTCCTCGGCCGAACGTAATTATGACATTGGTAACAGAGAGTTGTTGGCAGTCAAGTTAGCTTTAGAGGAATGGCGCCACTGGTTGGAGGGTTCGGGGGTACCTTTTATCGTCTGGACCGATCACAAGAACTTGGAATACATTCACACAGCTAAAAGATTAAACTCCAGGCAGGCTCGGTGGGCTCTTTTTTTCGGTTGTTTTGATTTTACTCTCTCGTACCGCCCGGGTTCCAAGAACATCAAACCCGATTCTTTATCAGGTATTTTTGATTGCTCCGAACGCCCGTCCACTCCCGAGTGCATTTTACCAGAGACGCTATTCATCTCTACACTCACATGGGAGATCGAATCGAAGGTCAAGACGGCCTTAGAAGGGGTAACACCCCCGGCTCGGTGCCCACCGAACCGTTTGTTTGTGCCGGAGGGGCTACGGTCCAGCGTTATTCAGTGGGGACATTATTCTAATGTGGTGTAAGGCAGGTGCCAGTGAGTCTGGGCTTCTCCTCAAGAAAACAAAAGGCTCTCATGAGAATTAACACCTGAACCCTTTCTCGCATATGTAATAGCAACATCCGAGATGCAGCAGACTGTGTAGCTAACACCTCCCTTCTAAAGACTCTTCATCTCACTCCTCCTCCTCACTTGAAGCTCACTAAAAACCTATGCAATATTAGTTATATTTACTGTTTTTACACACATGTTTGGTATCATTTAAAGTGTCTCAGTGTGCCTGGTAAGCTGGTCTCATTCTCCCAGCCATAATGAAATGTTAAAAGAAGTTATAAAATATGTGAAATGTGGTGTGCCCCTTAAAGGTGTGCCCTTCCCCAGATCCCCCATACAAACTACCCCCTGTATGTAAAGCTACAGGAAGCAAGAACCCATTCAATTACAAAATCTGATCCCACAGTTGTGAACCCCTCAACAGGGGACCAAAATCTAATTATAATGACAGACACCACCATTTGGTAGGTTTATTGAATTATCTGGGTTTATAAGGAGAAGGGACGAAAGGTTCTGGGAGTCGGTAGGTAGACTTCCCACACAGTCGCTGTGTGTAGTTCTTGTTGCCAGGTAAATGTGTCTATGAATTCCTCAATTTCTGAATTGCTGTTATTATACTTGATTGATGATTTCACTCTATGAATTGGATTTTGAATTATTGTTCTATTTACCTGGTCAATAAATTGTAAACATTTGATTTATTCTGACTCTGAAATTGCTTTTCCCAAACAGATTGAACGATTCGTATGTTACCACAAGTCTGCGTCAGATTAGTGACGACTAATAATTGGCATCGATTCAAGTGTACTTGGTTTGCAAAGACAAAAAGGGAATTTCCGTTTAGAAGAGCAAACGCTGCTTGACCAATCTAAATTCGGGTGTCTAACCTCTGTTTTAATTTGATATTTTTCCAGATAAGTGTACGTGGGAAACCACGGATGGCCAAGCCAAAGCTATTATAAGAGAAGTTATGTTGGTCGACTTACATCTGTAATAGTGGCCGTGACCTCTACTGAAGAGAACGTTAAGTTACATTCAAGTGTATGCAATTCCATGGGGCTATACTGAAGTATCTTTGATTGTGTTAACTTGAATGTGACCGATCTCAGGTATATAGCAATTACCTCTGTGTGATGATCCAATACTGGCCGCTTGTGATCGTGAGACCCGCGGTGTAGAGAAAACACGCGAGGACCTCAAAGCGACATAGTTTCTTAATCTAAACGGGTAAAATATAATTAAAGGAGTTAAAAGAATAATCAAACATTCGCTCACTTTTAATGATGCTCAGATATCATTAAAAACCTTTTTCATTTATGGAGTCAGATGAATAAACGAGGTAATACATAAGAGAAAATGTATTTCATTTAATCTTGTTGTGTTGCGTAACAAGAAAGACAGTAACGCGCAGAGACCTTCACCCGTATTATTGGAGACCGTCATTGGACCGATAAACGGGCTTACAGTGGCTTGTCATCCAGGAGTTAATCGAACTAAGTTTTTAGTCAAGCAACGATTCTGGTGGCCTCTGATGGCTCGTGATGTTCACAGTTTTGTTTTGGCTTGCTCAGTCTGTGCCACTGATAAGAGTTCCAATCGACCCCCAGACGGGTTACTTCAACCGCTGCCGGTGCCGTTGAGACCCTGGTCCCATATCGCTCTAGATTTTATTACCGCCCTCCCACCCTCCCAGGGGCACATGGTAGTTTTAACCGTGGTGGACCGGTTCTCAAAGGTGGCCCACTTCATTCCCTTGCCCAAATTACCCTCAGCCAAGGAGACAGCGGTGATTGTCATTGACCACATCTTTCGGCTACATGGCCTCCCGACAGATGTTGTCTCTAACAGAGGACCCCAATTTGTGTCCAAATTTTGGCGAGAATTTTGTAAATTACTGGGAGCGACTGTCAGTCTGTCCTCAGGGTTTCATCCCCAGAGCAATGGTCAATCTGAGCGAGCCAACCAGGACTTGGAGAGAACGTTACGATGTTTGGTATCCAAGAATCCTTCCTCGTGGAGTCAGCAACTGTCTTTGGATGAGTACGCCCACAACACGTTACCAGAATCATCCACGGGCCTATCTCCGTTTGAGTGTAGTGTAGGTTACCTTCCACCTATTTTTCCTAGTCTGGAATCCGAGGTCGCGTTCCCCTCCGCTCACGCCTTCATCCAGAGGTGTCACCGCACTTGGACTAGGGCCCGTGAGACTCTACTCCAAGTGGGGTCGCGCACCAAGGCCAAAGCTGATCGCCACCAGTCTAGGCCTCCCGTATACGTTGTTGGTCAAAAAGTGTGGCTTTCTACTAAGAACATTCCTCTCCGCTCCGTATCTAATAAACTTGCACCCAAATTCAATGGCCCGTTCACTGTCACCAAGATTGTTAGTCCGGTGGCAGTCCGCCTCAACCTTCCTCCAGCGTACAGGAGAATTCACCCCGTCTTTCATGTATCCAAAATAACACCCGTCTTTTATTCCTGCATTAATCCGCCGGTTCCGGTCCCCCCCCCCGCGGCCGCGACTCGTAGATGGGGAACCTACTTATTCGGTCAATGGTATTCTGGACTCAAGACGGAGGGGACGCGGATTTCAGTACCTGGTGGACTGGGAAGGTTACGGTCCGGAGGAGAGAAGTTGGGTACCGGCCAGAGACATTCTGGATCACTCCCTTATCGATAACTACAATCGGCAGGTAAGGGAGCCTGGGAACGCCAGGAGGCGTTCCTGGGGGGGGTACTGTAACGGTTTTTAAACCCTATGTCTCTTCCTTGTCTCGTGCTTGGTTTATTACTTGTGTGTGTGTGTGCGTGGATGTGTGGGCGTGACGACTCGTTACCGTGAT
This sequence comes from Xyrauchen texanus, assembly GCF_025860055.1. NCBI lineage: Eukaryota > Metazoa > Chordata > Actinopteri > Cypriniformes > Catostomidae > Xyrauchen > Xyrauchen texanus. Next base: position 1,958,536 of record NC_068304.1, read on the forward strand.
TAGCGCTCAGCCACAATCACTCCTCTTCACCAGCTGTTACTCATTTCAATTCCCTTTAAATACTCACCACTTTCTCATCTCCTTGTCAGATCGTTTGTTTGTGATGTCCGGTTGTGTTGATCCCTCTGAGTTCCAGTCCAGTTCCCTCGTTGTCCCTGTTTCGTGTTCAGTTGGCTGTTACCTGGATTCGTCGTGTTTGTTCAGCACGCCTCATCACTCTTCTCACCCCATTCATCTGACCATTGGAGCCCCTGCGTTACTAAACCTTCACCCCGGACTTTTCCCCAATCTTCACATTTTGACTGTCAATAAACTTATTGTCACTTGCAACTTGCTTCCTAGCTTCATTCGTGACAATAGTAAAATTAGGCTTAGTAATATATAACAGGATGTCGTCAGCATACAATGAGACTTTACTTAGTGTATTCTCTGTGCTATATCCATGTATTTTGGGGTCGGAACGAATAGTGTATGCTAAGGGCTCGACTGACAAAGCAAAGAGTAAGGGAGATAAAGCGCAACCTTGTCTGGAACCTCTGTATTTGAAACAATGAAGAGAGCATCTTATTAGTCAGAATTCTTGCAGAGGGCCTACGGTAGAGAATCGCTATCCACTTTTCGAAACTATCACCAATATCAAACTTTCTTAAAACTTTAAACAGATAAGACCAATCCAATTGGTCAAAAGCTTTCTCTGCGTCAAGAGACACTATAACCAGGTCCTTTGCATGTGTGTTGTGGGAGTAAATTATATTAAAAAGACGTCTAAGATTTGAAAAGGACTGCCTATTTGGTATAAATCCTGTCTGATCGGGGTGAACAAGTTTATCAATTACAGACCGAAGCCTGTTGGACAAAGCTTTAGCCAGAATTTTTTGGTCACATGTTAAAAGTGAAATTGGCCTATAGCCTTCTGGATCTTTCCCCTTTTTAAGTAATACTGTTATGGTAGCCTCGTTTAACGTAGGAGGTAGCATGCTAATAGTATTTGCATGAGTATACATTTTAAATAAATAAGGTGAAAAGAGATCACTGAATTGTTTGTAAAATTCACAAGAGTACCCATCAGGGCCAGGGGCCTTTCCGCACTTGATTGACCTAATCGAGTCTTGTATTTCAGAAACTGAAAGTTCTGCATTGAGGAAGTCACGATCTTTCTGATCTAGAGTGGGGAGATCACAACTAAGAAATTTTCAGCAGCCAGGTCATTTATTGAGGCCCTGGAGGAGTATAATTCCTCATAGAACTGTTTGAATCTGCTATTAATGTCCGTGTGAGATGTTAATATTTTCTGACTTAACTTTACTTATAGTATGATCACTTTCCATTTTCCTAATTTGTCTAGCCAGTAATTTATGAGGTTTTTCACCAAATTCAAAAAAGGTTTCTTGCGTAAATAAAAATCCCCTAGCCAAGCGATCTGAAAGAATCTGATTGTATCTAAATCTTAATAAGAGGATCTTCTTATAAATCTCCATGGATGGATGTATTGCATATAATTTATCCAATCTATTAATTTGTTGTTCCAGATCTGCCAATTCAGCCCTTTTCCTTTTCTTTCTAGCAGCCTGAAAGGAAATAATACAGCCCCTGATATAAGATTTCATGGTCTCCCACAGTATTGAGGGGGACGTTTCAGGAAGATCATTCATCTCAAAGAAAAAAGAAATTTGTTCGCTTAAAAATTTACAAAATTTTGGTTCCTTTAAAAGCTGTGGGTCCAGTTTCCATATCTTATCACAATGAGGCAAGTTAGCTAGATTTAAAGAGAATGAAAGAGGAGCATGATCTGAAATCACTATGTCCTTATACGCAACCTTACTGGCCAATGGCACCAATTTAGCATCAGCCAGGAAATAATCAATTCTGGTATATACATTATGAACATTGGAATGGAAAGAGTACGCTCTGTCTCAAGGGTTAAAAATTCTCCAAATATCAAACAAATTTGAATTATTACAATATTCCTCCATGAAAATGCTGGAATAAGAAGGTGGTGCTCTACGGGATGATGATCTGTCCAAATAAGGATCTAAAACTAAATTTAGGTCACCTGCAATGAGTAAATTAGTTTGCGAGATGTCAGGGATCTGAGCGAAAACATGTTTAAAAAATGAAGTCGAGTCTGTATTAGGACCACAAATATTAACCAGTGTTATGGGTAATGTATATAAATCTCCAATAACAATTAGATATCTCCCCTCCTTATGTGCGATGGTTGTCTTATGGATGAATGGTGTGCCCTTTCTGAAGAGTATGGCCACCCCTCTTGATCTAACTGCACACGTAGCATGATAATTTTGACCAATCCATCTACATCTTAGTTTGATGTATTCACTTTTATTAAGGTGCGTTTCTTGAAGAAAAATTATGTCACTAGATAGCATCTTTAGGTGTGTCAAAACTTTGCCCCTTTTAACAGGATGATTTAATCCTTTAACATTCCAAGTGACCATAGTAAATTGTCTCCCCTTATCCCGCTGAGTTACGTTGTCCTGCTTGGTGTCGGCTCATACAATATGAATATAAACCCTATCAATGTGACATATATGGTCATATACTGAATATAGATTTCCCAGAACAACCCTCCCTTTAACATGCTCTTGCCTATACCAAGAGAAACCTTCAAAGTAAGGCGTGATCCCACTAAGGAAGTTACGAGAAAAAACAAAATAAAACAGCAATAACAAGATACCAAAAAATGAACATGTACCATACTAACTTCCCTCACTAAACCCTTCTAACAATAGAAGTTTAGGGCAGCCCAGCAAAAGGCATATATTTTGAAGTAAAAAGTATGCATATATAAAATAATAAAGATTTGAGAAACTAGACTTATTGACAAATTAAAAATATGAAAAGAGATAAATAAAAATCTGGAAGGACGATCCATCCTACCCTATTTATTTCAAAATAAACCAAAAGCCAACTTCAATAAAGATGTACATATACTTCAATTAAAGGCAATCCGTAAGTGTAAACACTTAAACGCTCTACAGCTATTCGTTACCCAGCACGACAATGCCATTATCAGCAGCCTCCGTCTTCAGCATCCTCACGGCCCGAACCAAAGTGAAGCTTGGCAAATTCTTCGGCTTTCTTCGCATCTGTGAACACTGTTTCTGTGCCATTAAAAGTCACTCTCAATTTCGCTGGAAATACTGTCCCATACCACACTCCTGGCTTGTCTCGAAGTATTGCTCTAGTTCTGTTAAACGCAGCTCTGCGCTTTGCCACCTCGAGCGTAAAATCAGGGAAAACACGGATCCTCTGACCGTTAAAAGTAAGATCCTTTCATTCAACAGCTTTCCTAAGGATCGTTGTCACTTCCCGAAAGTAATGCAGCCGCACTATAAGCGACCGTGGCGGCTCGGTGCCCTCCGGTCGCTTATGTAAAGCCCTGTGGGCATGGTCCACTAGCGGGCAATCCTCAAGTGACAACGCGTCTTTCAAGAGTTCTGAAACAAAAGTGTTCATATCTCTGCCCTTCTCAGACCCTTCTTTCAGCCCGGCTATTCACACATTTTGTCTTCTGGAACACCCCTCTAGATCCATGCACTTGTCTGCAAGAAGATTCACCTCAGTACACAGGCGTTTCACCTCCGATTGAAGTTTGGTTATGGCATCTGAAGAATGATTTGCTGAGCGTTCTAAGTCGGCCAGAGTAGAACCTTGTTGCGCGGACGTAGTCTGCAAGGCCAGAATGGCGACTTGAGTTTCAGATTTGAGAGCAGATATTTCCCCTCTGATAGTTGTGGCCATCTCTTCAATGCGCGTGTCAATCGTCTGACAAATCTCAACTTTGGTAGCTCGCAGATCTGAACGTAACAAGTTAATGGCTTCCAGGACTGTAGCATCTGCCGACCGTTGAGTAGGTTCGCCCGGCGGAACATCGTCATCAGGAGAGGTCGGTGCGATAGGGCCTGCCTCATTCTGCTTTTTGCTTTTTGAGGCTTGTGACTTCGAGCTCGCTTTAATCTTGTAGCCGATGAGTATCAACGAACCTTCAGCAAATCCAGCTTGTAAGAAAAATTCTTTTTATGTAGAAGTTATTGTTAAAAAGTCAATTTTATAATAATTTTGCGGGAGCTGCAAGGGAGTGTGACCTATCGACCCATAGCTCACTAGCGCCCTCCTCCACTTTGCTAGTTTTTGTTATAATCCGGTGAGATTCGATACACCCAGTTACATACTTGCTCTTTGAGGTAAACATGGCAAAGAAGTCAAAATCATCAGACTCTGCAGACATTAAAAGACACTTACGTGTTCAAGCTGAGGCCTCTGGCGGCACCGCGAGCCAGGGACTTCATTTGGAAAGCATAGCGGAAGAAGAAATTCAGTGTCAACTGTCCAACATTTGGTGAGGCTGATGAAGGTTGTTGCTGACTTAAAGGATCTCGCTGTAATACGTCGATCGATTACAGCGATGGAAACAAAATTCTCTGAGTTGGTCACAAGAGTAGCAGATGTTAAGAAACTGATCAATTATCTGGAGTCATCGGAAAGGGAATTATCTGCTAATCCGCCCACATCCAAAACAGAACTGGAACACATTTTGGAAAAACTGGAATATCTCGAAAATATCTCGAGTCCCGGTTAGCAGATCTGCTGAGGGAGACAGGCCTCGATCAATTGCAGATATCTGCCGACTTTTGAACCCATCTGGTAGGGATTATAATTTTTTTTTCATCAGTTCAGAAGATTTATTCTAGAATAGATTTTTTTATATATCTAAATCCCTAATTTCATCTGTTGTGGATTGCTCAATTGGAAACATCTTAGTCTCAGATCTTGGAGTTTCTTGGAGGACAACGTTGTCATGGAGTCTTCACCCTTCACGAAGTCATGAAGTCCCTTGCCAGCATCAGGCCCTCATGGAGTTACACAAGCAGAGAACCGTCAGGTATTCTGGAACCTGATGGACCAAGAAGGGGCTGCAGCTGTGACCCTGGAGCCCACATCGCCAGTGTCCCTCATCAAAATGAGGCCAGGCTGATCCTGAGTTCTTCCTCAACCTCTTTGATCCACTGATTTTGGGAACAAATTGGCCTGATTTTTAGAATGTATTCTTTTTTAGAATTTATTTGTTTATTTTTTTAGGATGCAAATTTAATAAAGTTATATCTTTTTAGTCTGTTTTGCAATTCAGTGTGCGATTAGCAACTTTTGATTTGAGAATTTATTAAGGAAAATATGTGTGGATGGGTCCAGTAAAATGTTATCTCGTTGTGTGACGTGCAATGCTATGGCTGGAGAGGCCTTCTATGTCTTGCATGCCAGGGCCGTCTACATCTGCTGCACATGAAGATGATGCACTAGAGGGAATTCCCATCCTCAGGGGGTTCCCTGGGGGGGGGGGTTCCCTGCAGAGCAGTCACGTGACGAGTCCCTCAAACATGCGTTTGACCAAGTAAGTGTCATCGATGGTCAACAGCTCCAGTCTGGCGTCACACTCACGTACCCATATTTTTTATTATTAAAGATTGGTTGTATCGAGTGATGCAGGACACTCAAACAAAATAAAATACAACCCAGTAATTAGTACCGAAGAGCCATCGGGAAACCCTCTTCCAGGCAGCTCACTTTAATCCAATGGCTGGCCATTTAGGTCAAGAGAAAACGCTGAACCGAATAATGGCTCAGGTTATTTGCTGTGCATTCACTGGGATGTATGCAAGTAGTGTGCGGCATGCCATGAATGTCAGTTGGTGAATCCACTGGCCACCCCACAAGTGCCATTGTGCCTTCTGCCGCTGATCGAGGTCCCCTTCGAGAGAATTGCCATGGACCTCATCAGGCCATTAGAAGGGACAGCACGCAGACATCGCTTTGTATTAGTTCTGGTGGACTATGCAACATGGCTGGTGTTTTTACGGACATTTTCAACCTGTCCCTCTCCTTGTCTGTAATCCCCACATTCTTCAAAATGTCAACCATTGTACTTGTACAAAAGCAATAAAAAAATCACTTGTTAAATGACTGGTGTCCTGTTGCTCTGACCCCCATCATCAGCAAATACTTTGAGTGGCTAATCAGAGATCACATCTGCTCTGTGCTGCCCACCTCACTGGACCCATTGCAGTTTGCCTACCGCAAAAACTGCTCCACTGATGATGCCATTGCATCTACAATACACACTGATCTCTCCCACCTGGAAAAATGGAACACATGCAAGAATGCTGTTTGTAGACAGCTCAGCATTCAACACCATAGTGCCCTCCAAGCTTGATGTGAAACTCCGGCTCTGGGCTTAAACAGCTCGCTGTGCAGCTGGATCCTGGACTTCCTGTCAGGCAGACGTCAAGTGGTTAGGATGGGCAGCAACATCTCCTCATCACTGACCCTCAACACTGGAGGCCCACATGGCTGTGATCTCAGCCCACTCCTGTATTCCTTATACACACATGACTGTGTGGCAACACATAGCTCCATTGCCATCATTAAGTTTGCTGATGATACGACAGTGGTAGGTCTGATCACTGACAATGATGAAACAGCCTACAGAGAGGAGGTGCGCTTCCCTCCCTCCAGGACATCTGTAACAGGCGGTGTGTGAAAAAAGCTCGAAAGAACATCAGAGACCAGCAACCCGAGCCATGGGCTGCTCTCACTGCTACCATCAGGCAGGCGGTATCGCAGCATCAGGACTCGCACCAGCCGACTACATGACAGCTTCTTCCCCCAAGAAATCAGAATTTTGAACACTTGATCTTTCACGATTAATATACATTTGCACTGCACTTTATTAATCTTATTATCTCACACTGGACTGTCATAATTATATTCTCCACAATACAACTACAGTATATATATATATATATATATATATATATATATATATATATATATATATATATATATATATATATACTTTTTATTTTTTATTTTTATTGTATGTGCATTCTATATTGTGTGTATTGTGTTTTGTAAATATGTGTACATTTGATATGTAAATTGTGTTGTGTAAATATCTTGTTTATTGTAAATTGGTATATGTCTCATCACTGTCATGACTGCTATGTTGCTCGGAACTGCACACAAAACTTTCACCCACTGTTACACTTGTGTATAAAATAAAGTGATTTGATTTGATTTAATTTGATTTGAGCTGTCCAGAGATCGCTGCGACAGGCAGGGCTGTGGGAACCCATTTTTACATGCTCCAAATTTCTCTCTCGCCTTTATGTTGCAGACAGATGCATCTGAAAGAGGGCTGGGGTCGTCCTGGTGTTGCTACTATTGATAAAGGGTATACCGGAAGATTCAATACCCAACAAATGCTCAACAGAGCAGACAGGAACTAGCCTGCAACCCTGCATGAAAAAGATCTATTAGACCGCTTTCACATATATTCTGTGAGTGAGACCTGAAATACTGCATTTTGTTTCAGCACCAGAGCATGTGAGCAGAGCATGAGCAGAGAATGAGCGAACCATTGAGCGGAGCAGTGATAAATCCACCTGAGCGAAGAATGCTTTTTCTTTTCACTCCACTTACTGAGACTGCGCAGCGCAGCTCGCTCAACTCAGAATGTGCTTTTTGATATGCTGGTTTGGGAACCTGCAAAATAAGCAATAGGACTGAGGGAGTTCAAACATTGTTTTAGTGAATTTGTGAACCTTATAGCCTAAATAAATGCAAAGAACATATCAAAGTTAAGAACGAGGAAATTGAAAGGGAGTGTGGAGAGACTGTTTGAGTTAGCAAAGATTCCTTAATCTTAAGCATCACACTGCCAGAAAGCACAAGGATGTACCATGTGAACATGCTGCACATGGTGCTGCAGCAAAAGGTGAGCCAGGAGGCTACACTACCAGTTTTTTGTTTTGCAATCATGTCAGTGCCACTGCCAGCTAGATGCTGCACTGGTTCTGCAGGGTTGCAGTCTTTAGAATACCCTCAATTGAATATGTAAGCTTAATAATATTGTATATTGGCAAAGCATGTTTCTTTGAATCCCGGCGAACACATACAAAAATTCCCTGCATCAAAACCAATAAACATGAAGGGTCTTGCAGTTCAGTGTGTCCTAATTTGCAGGCGCAGAATTCTGCTTTCATGCCTTCATTACAATTAAGCATTTGATTGGTAAAGATTTTCGCTCTCGCATAAAGAATTTCGTAGCGGAATTATCTCACCAATCAACCACCTGTTGCTTTTGATTTCTGCTTCAGGATAAAGTGGCACATAACTGCTTGTCAGTTCTCCAAAGCCATATCCACACCTTGACGATAAGTGTAACCATTCTAGATTAGTGGTTGCGGATAACATCTTCCAACATTGCTTGCTGCATTCATGCACAGAGGAAAAAAGCTATTAATAAAAAAAAATATATATATATATATATAGTTATTAAACCAAGTCAGTGTAATTTGTGAATGAAATAATTTGTATTTGTTTTTGGGATCATTACACATGATTTCATCTAATATACAGGACAAAATCTAATTTTATGCTGGAAGAATATTTTTTATTTGTTAAATCCATGGTTAAATCCTGCTGTAAATATACAGAGTGCATGCACAACACATGATCTTTTGACACTAAAGTCCATATTCACTTTATAATGCTTTAAAAATATCAAAGAAAAACAAAGGGGGCACATGGTATCTACTAATATAATAAATATTATAGAATTAACCACAGTTTTTTTAGATTGCATAACATTTTTACTTATAAAATTGTAGGGAATATTAATCAAGCTGCAATACTTAAAAAGAGGGGATAGCATATTACACCCTTTAAAACTGATCACAAAATTAGGATGAGAAATTGCTCATTTTAATTTACAGACCTAAAGTCTGATAGCACTAAATCAGTGACCTATTAATGTATCAAATCTACAGTAGCCTAATAATCATTCCATCGAGACATCTGAAGAACAATTATGAATTTCGCTTTTACATGTATTTCCTGGTACCAGTCCATGTTTTCATTATTGCTACAACATATCTGAGAGGTGAGCAGGTTGATAATCCATTTGCAGATGTTTATTGAAAGTAATCCAAGCAGACAGATTGATATGTAAGAAAATTATAAAAATCCGTACCATAATCACATAATCATGATATGCAAACAAGTCCAAACGTGTTGCAAGACACAGAGTTAGAATCCAGGCATTGGTCTAATAAAACATGAAGGCAGTCAAACAGGCAAACAAATCCAAAACACAAATCCAATAACATGGGTCGAAAGAAACAGACAAGGAAATCCAAAAAAAACAAACAAGACCAATCGTAAGATGAACGCTCGTTAATCCAGTGAAATAACTGGTAATACTTCGCAACATGATGTTACAAACACATGCCCTTTATACAGAAAAGACAGGAAGTAAGGCAAGTTCAATATTCTGGTGATGGCACCCTCTGGTGGTTGGATGAGTGATCCATAGACTGAGATGTGACAGAATCCCCCCTCTAGGAAAACCTCTAGGTGTTCCTCTTCTACGTAGACAATCAGAATGGTCATGGTGGTAGTCCCTGATCAGAGAGGGATTGAGAATATCTCTGGCTGCGACACAAGATAAATCATCTGATTGCATCATCTCCTTGAGCCTAGAATCTCATTGACCAGGTAGGCAGGGGATCCATCGATCTCTAGGGAGTGTGGGGAGTACTTGACTCAGCAGTCTCAGTCCCAGATGTAGTTCGGGACAGTTTTATAGGGAGATATGAAATGAGGGAGAGAAGTGTAACCATTAGAGATTGGAAAATCATTGATGAAGTCAACTGAGATATGTGACCATGGCCTCTGTGAAATTGGAAGAGCTTCAAGGAGTCCTGCAGGAAGCTGCCTGGGGCTTTTAGACTGAGCACAGACATGGCAAATATTTACATAGCTAGTTATGTCCTCTTGCAAAGTTGGCCACCAAAAAGAGTTTCTCACTAAAGCATTTGTTCTTTAAATTCCTGAATGTCCTGAACTTAATGATGTGTGTACCCAATGGAACATACTGTTTACCAGGTGGGCAATTAAGTGATGAAGGCTCATGTTTCTGGGCATGCTGAATACCAAAATACTGGGCCTATGATAATCGATGATGAAAGGATAAGTTCTCGCTTTGGGATACATAGTGAATTATCACATTCTAGAGAGTGTCAGACTTAGAATTATTTCTACCTGGACTGTAAGTGACGGTGAACTTGAATCTTGTGAAGAATAAGGCCCAATGTGCTTGTCTAGGGTTTAATCGCTTGGCCTCTCTGATGTACTCAAGGTTTTTATGGTCTGTGATTACTTGGAAAGGATGAAGTGCTCCCTCAAGCCAATGTCTTCTCTCCTCCAATGCTGCCTTCATGGATAGAGATTGCTTGTTGCCTACATGGTAATTTCTCTCGGCCGAAGTAAGTTTTCTTGAAAAGTAGGCACAAGGATGCAATTTAGCAGGTGACCCATAATGTTGGGAGAGTACAGCTCCAATTCCACAGTCTGAGGAATCAACTTCAACAATAAATTGAGTGTTAAGATCTGGGTGTTTAAGAATGGGTGCTGAAGTAAAGCTCACCTTGAGTTTCACAACTGCCTGTAGTATCAGCTTTGACTATGGCAATTTTTTGGGCTTGCCACTTAATAAGGAAGTGAGTGGGGCTGCAATGGTATGAAAGCCTATAAAGAAGTGCTGATAAAAGCTGGCAAAGCCCAAGAAATGCTGTAGTTCCTTGATGGAAGTAGGCACTGGCCAATCCTTGACTTCCTGGACCTTAGTTTTATCCATCTCCACACCCTGCTCACTAATTATATACCCTAGGAAAGAGGTGGTGTTTTGGTGACATTCAAAATGTTCTGCTTTGAAGTACAGCTTGTGCTTCAGTAGATGTAGAAAATTCCTTATGTGTTCAACATGTTCTTTCTCAGACTTGGAGTAGATCAAGATATCATCATTGTAGACTATGACATACTGATTGAACATCTCTTTGAAAACCTCATTAATAAAGGACTGGAAGACAGAGGGGGGCATTAGCTAATCTGTAGGGCATAACCAGATACTCATAGTGTACCTTAGTGGTGAGAAATGCAGTCTTCCACTCATCTCATTCTTTAATCCTGTCTAAATTGTATGCACTGTGTAGGTCTAATTTTGTGAAAATCTTGGCTTCCCGTAATTGCTCTAGAGCAGATGGTACCAATGGAAGTGGGTAATGATATTTCACAGTCACAGCATTAAGACCTCTATAGTCAATGCATGGGTCTTAAACCTCCATCTTTCTTTTCAACGAAAAAGAACCCTGCTGCTGGAGATATGTATGGTCTAATAAAGTCCAAAGATAGTGCTTCTACAATCTATTCTTCCATAGCCTTGGTTTCTGGAATTGAATACCGGAAAAAGTATTAGGCGGCAGATCGATCAAACATTCCCTAGATCTGTGAGGTGGCAATTGGGAAGCATTGATTTAGCTAAATACATCAGAAAGGTCTGAATGACTCAGGAATCATTACTTCAGACAAATTTGGTGGACTTTAAATTCTAGTTGCTCTACATGGATGTGGAGCGGAGGGGGGCGGGACCGGTCGGAATATTGCGCGCCCGGTCCCCAATCGGCCTGATGAGGCGCGCGAGGGATAAAGGCAGCCGGTGACGATGGTTCGAGAGAGAGAGAATTACGGGCATGTCCGTCATGTGTGTGTTTGTTTATGCTTTTGGTTTATGTTTTCATTAAATATCATTTATATTGACAAGCTGGTTCTCGCCTCCTCCTTGCCCATCCTTTAACTGTTTTACAATGGAAATTTAGGGGTAGATGAAAGGCATTGTCCATGACAGTAATTATACAAATGTGTAAACTCGCCTTCTTTTCATGAAATTTTAGGGTCATGTAGAACCAACCATGGGTAACCCAGAATTACTGGATTGCGTGGAGAGACGATATCATGCACAATGAGTGATCATCTGTATGGAAAAGACTCACTCTGATCTACATTGGCATAGTTTGCTCAGTAATGTGGCCATCACTAATGGGTTCATTGTCAACAGCAATGACTTGTAGCAGAGGAGAACAAGGAACAGTGGTAATTTGCAATTCATTGACAACATCACGGTGTATAAGGTTAGCAGTGGCTCCAGAATCAACTAGCACTGTAACATAAAATCTTGATTATAACAGATCAGATCCTTGTTGCTCCATAGAATTTGGCTTCTTGGGACATGTAATGCAGCGATATCCCCTTTTACCACAGTAGAAACATATACCTTCTCAAAGTCGACAACTTCTTTCTACACTTGAAAGTTTGGCGTGGCCAATTTGCACAGGTTCACCTTTGTCAATGTGAACAGTGAAATGTGAATTTACCGCATCATGATCAAGAGATGATGATTTTTAATGTGGGCTGTTGCAGAGAAGACTGTCATTAAAAATGACCAGAGTAATGAACTTAGACAAATCAAGTAAATCATCCTTGCAGGCTAATTCAGATTGTCCCTTGGGATTTAAACCCTTACAAAAAACAGGCTTTAAAGCAACGTCATTCCAGCCACTCTTGCAGAAACAACAACACTACAGCATGTCCCATCAACAACTTCCAAGACATCTTGCACAAACAACACTATATTAAACATAGGCAACACACAGTCACATTATCACATACCTAGACATTCCATTTGCACAACACATAAAAAAACACATAAATAGATAAATAAAGGACACAAAACTACCACCCCACCGAAGTGTTGCGCTGACAATGAACATAACACCACAGTGTTGCACAGCCATTTTACAGACAGATTATGTAAATGTATGACAACACATATGGTCAGAGGGCACATTTGAGCAGCAGGCAGTAAATATGTGTGTCTTAAGATACCTTGTGAGGGCATAGGCGGAGTGTGTGTAAGGCTAGGGGAGGCAACTGGCCACAGGTATGATGTGTAGGCTATCAATGATTACACATTTTTTTTATTACTATTGAGAATGGAAAAGATGACTTTAGATCAATGGCTGCAGCCGAAATCATCTTATATCTTGAGTGGCTACGGCTGAACGATGATACAGCATGTGCAAGGACAATGTCTTCCTTTCTGAAATAATTACAATTATAATTATATTTTTAAAGCATAGAGCTACAGTGTTGGGGAAGCTACTTTAAATTATGAGTAGCTTGTGCTTGTCAAACTACAGTTTCAAAGTAGTTAAGCTACAGTCAAGCTACCCTCTTTAAAAGTACTTAGCTACACTACTTTGAAGTTACTATCAAAAAGTAGCTACCCAGATAGCAAGGAGATGTCGATTCAACATCTTTTAGTTGTAAAAGGTCGGGATCAGTCATCGATCAATTTTCAATTTTCAATGTTGAAACAACATTCACAAATTTTCGGTACGTTATGTCGAAAATAGAAAATATATTCAACGTCCATACCTATTTGAATGTTGGACATAACGTTTATTCTATGTTGAAACTTGGTTGAGTTTTGTGCATGCACAATCTACAAGGGGCCAGTTGTCTGTGGATGCATTGATAGAAAAAGGTAAGAATACATTTATTTTTATTAATAATTTAACACAATGTTTTGTCAATCTATCATTGAATATCACTTTAGATTTTAATTGATTTATCTTTCAATGAAAAACATTCCCGCTTGGTAATTTTTTTATTAAATGCAATGTTTTCACACTGCCCAATCTTCCGTTGGGCAGCCGGTAACTGAGGTAAATTTAGATAATTCGCCATGTTGGACTAATTTCAGTTGTTGAAGATTGTCAACTTCAACATGATCAATTTCACTAATATTTTCTAAACTTTCTTTCAATAACATATCTGTCTTCCACTCGTGAATGTCCTTCTCGCACGCGCAAGCCTTCAGGGTGCAATGCGCGTCATTCTGAGTCATTAATCAAGGTGAATAGATGTTACTGTCGTTACTTTCTCTAAGAATGTGGTTACATTTTAGGGAAAGACCTTGTGGCATTTTCTGCACTAATGTTCACCACAGAAGTCCAAATGAGTATGGCAAAGGTTATCTTTATAATATTACGATTGTATGTCTCACAACAAAAATATAACATACAGTTAAATACATTGACATCTGGTGTACCTATAAATTGTGCTAGGAAGCAGTTGGTGTCTTTTGTGTCTTACCTAAAGGATTAAATATGATGAATTTATGATGATGATGTGTTAAAGGACTGTTTACATTACTGCTTAATAATGTCACTTGTACGTACATATTTCTCTATTTCATTGATTAATTTGCTTCATAACTGAGAAGGTAATAGTTTTTAGACAATAATATTTGTTGCATTGTTACTTTTCAGCTGCATTTTGTTTTTTTGAGGGATTGCCTTTGCAGTAAATCCACCCAAAGAGGCTCAAATACAGAAGACAGTGGTATTATTGAGTATTGTATTGTAGTGCCAAATATCACAAGATAATGTTTGATATATTGTAGGGTGGAGTTAAAATAGAATAACCTGTTCTTTTATATATATATAATTCTAGAATTTACATTCGTAAGACTTGATTTTATTATGGCACACTTTTGAATGGTGTTTCACTGTGATTGATGTCTTTTCTTTTACCTTTAGGGAGGAACTCCTCAGCAGAGCCACATCACAGCACATCACTGAATTTTAAAGGCTTTCACATCATTGATTACAATTTTCCACCTTTGCAAGCTTTAGTGTCTTACCAGAGGGGGGATTGCAAATGCGTGAAGCATATATGGTGCAGACCAAAAAACTAATTTCAATGGAAATACATATTGCCTGTACACTTACTGATGCACATGAATTATTCCAGAAAAAAAAAATTCTTATAAAATATTTTGTAAGCCTGCTGATCATAAACACCAAAAAGTGCAAGAACATAAATATACCTCATAAATTAATTTATGAAAAAAACAAAAATACATTTATTGCTGTTTTCTAACTAATAAATATTACATTTTCAAGTTTTTGCACCATGTAGCCTATTTTTCATGAAAACAGCATGTACAAGGTTGGAACATTTGCCATGAGGTCAGTGGACTTCTCACAATGCTGCCATGTTACTTTAAACTAAGACAGTGAATTGATGCTAGAGTTTTAATACAAAATCACACAATCTCAGTATTTGCA
This sequence comes from Xyrauchen texanus, assembly GCF_025860055.1. NCBI lineage: Eukaryota > Metazoa > Chordata > Actinopteri > Cypriniformes > Catostomidae > Xyrauchen > Xyrauchen texanus. The sequence goes on from NC_068304.1 coordinate 1,973,583, forward strand.
GGGATTCTATTTTCAAAAATATCACTGAAATTTTTCCAACTTACTCACTGCTCCACGCTTCAGCCTCTAAAATGCTGTATCACCCAGGATACAATTTTTATAGGGTTTTAAAGGCATCATAAGTTGTAGAATAAGGAGGGCGGGGCCAGGCTGGAACAACACACGCCGTTCCCCAATCAGCCTGATTGGGGCGTGCGAGGGATAAAGGCAGCCAGTGACGACGGTTAGAGAGAGAGAGAGAATGACATGCAGCTGCTCTGTGTGTTTATGTTTTTCGTTCAGTTTGTTATTAAAACTATTATTTATATTGTCAAGCCGGTTCTCGCCTCCTCCTTTCCATTGAACTGCTTTACGTACATTGGTGCCGAAACCCGGGAAGGAGGAGGCGAGAACCGGCTTGACAATAAAATCAAATCAAATCACTTTATTGTCACACTACCATGTACACAAGTGCAACAGTAGGTGAAATTCTTGTGTGCAGTTCCGAGCAACATAGCAGTCATGACAGTGACGAGACATATACCAATTACAATAAACAACATACTTACGCAACACAATTTACATATCAAATGTACACATACTTACACAACACAATAATTATATACAATGTTCAGTAGACAATACACACAATATAGAATACACAATAAGTAAGAGTATGTGAAATATATATAGTAGTTGTATTGAGGAGAATATGTTGACAGTCCAGTGTGAGATTATAGATGAATAAAGTGCAGTGCTAATTATTGATCCTGATAGATCAAGTGTTCAACAGTCTGATTGCTTGGGGGAAGAAGCTGTCATGTAGTCGTCTGGTGCGGGTCCTGATGCTGCGATACCACCTGCCTGATGGTAGCAGTGAGAACAGACCATGACTCGGGTGGCTGGAGTCTCTGATGATCCTCCGAGCTTTTTTCACACACCGTATATATGTCCTGGAGGGAGGGAAGCTCACCTCCGATGATGTTTCTGGCAGTTCGCACCACCCTTTGCAGGGCTTTGCAGTTGTGGGCTGTGCTATTGCCGTACCAGGCGGTGATGCATCCAGTCAGGATGCTCTCTACAGTACTAGTGTAGAACCGTGTGAGGATGTGTTGGTTCATTCCAAACTTCCTCAGCCGTCTCAGGAAGAAGAGGTGCTGGTGAGCCTTCTTCACAACGGCCTCAGTGTGGACGGACCATGTATAAATAATTATATAATTTTTATAGGGTTGGGAATACTCCTGTTACCAGATAAGATTTGATACTGAAGTGGGTCATATGGAAATATTTGAATTGCATTGTTTTTTTTTTTATTGCAGGTCTGCTGTTTTTCTGTGAGCCCCAGTTGAAGACAGAGAACTTACAGATGTTGGCCTCAACATTTGTCAAAATGGACAGAAGTCTATTCCAGTCCTACCTACACCAAACAAGAATTTTTGCTTTTATATGGATGGCTGTCTGCTATACAGGGGTGGACTGGCCATCGAGAGTAACTGGACTTTTCCTGAAGGGCCTGCCGCGAAACAGGGCCGAATGGGCCGCGATAAACTGTAAACGCGTTATTGCGAACGGGCCCACAAAATGGCGCCGCGATATGCCAAAGAGGGCAGCGATATGTAGAAAAGGACAGTGATTGTAAATTGTTTATAAATATAAATAATTATTAGGGCTGTCAATCGATTAAAAATTCATCGCATATACAAATATTTGCTGAGAAAGCCCCTCATATAACAATAATTCAATATATAATGATTATACATATTTATATCAATATATAATTATACATAGTTATCTTTAAATATTAAAAAAATTATATATATATATATATATAAAAATATTCAGATAATTCAAATGCATTACATTCTTGTAGCAGAAGAGTTAATCATTTATAAGACAATACAAAAAGTGGCTTTAGAAATCAATGTATTTTTTACTACCATATTATTGAACATAAGTCAATCATTGGCATGTTTACAGCAATCCATTTCACAAGTGAATTTGCCAATCAGTTGGAGATTTATTATGAGGGCTTGTTTAAGGACCCGTCAATGTACACCTGCGTCAGACATTTTATTTTTTTTTATTTTTTTTTTAAACAAGCCAGGGGTATACATAGTACACAATACTACAGATATATTTATTAATTACATAGTGCAATGGTTTTCAATGCTTTGGACTTGTTTGGAATATTTCAAGTCTTTACAAAAATGTGCAAATAGGGGCTTTATAGACATAAATTTACACTTATGTATAAAAAAAACTTTCCAAGAAAAATAAACCGATTAATCAGAAAATATTAACTTAAGTTATCAAAACTGTGAAAACCAAATAAAACGTCTTTATAAAGCAAAGAAAAACTAGTTAAAATAGAGGTACGTACAAACAAACAAAATTTTCTCCAAAATACTACAGCGTGGACACATTCCCAAAAAAGGTGAGGGGCAGATTCATCTACAGCATTACAGAAGGAGCAAAGTGGATCTATTTCAGGGAGCATGTTTCTTAAATAAAAATTGACAGGGTAAAAACGGTGTAACAGTTTAAAGGACACCTCCTTAACCTTGTTGGCAATTAAATATTTGTGAGGTAAAGACCATACGACCTTCATCAGACATGTTGTAGGATTAATGACTATGTCTTTGAAGTCCATCCTGGACTCAGCTCTGTAGGTTCTTAAAATGTAAGTGGATGATGGTCTGAATTTTGAAGCTCCAAAAATTACAAACAGTCAGCAAAAACATCATCCATAAGACAATTCTGACAAATATTCTGTTATGTTGTGTATTAAAAACAAAGTGTCTATAAGATTCTTTGTTTCATAAAATAAAATGGTGTGCTTTTATCAGTTTCACATTTACCCACCGTTGTACCTCTTGTAAAATTAAACTGTGGTTGGTCACTTTACATAACCATCAGACAGAGGCCGAGTTCAGAATGGCATACTACGTTTACTATTTCTGCCATAGACATATATGGTAGAAGTAGTAAGAGTAGTATGGGTACTACTCCAAACCATTCCAAACTTAGCTAAACTCTACGCTGCCAGTAGATGGTGTTAATGCACTATTTTAGTGTGTGATCTGCCATTACAAAAGAAGACGCTGCCTGATTCTGGATTGCCTTTGTACAAAGGTGCCTCAGTTTGTTCTTGGGAGCCAGAAGATGGCCCAAAGAATGTGCTAGCACTGAGATGAATTAACTGAAATAAAATCATCAGACACATTACTTGATTTTGTAAAGAAGACTCCCTGACTTCACCCCTAGATTTTTTTCAAAACTTCAAAAACATTTCAAGTCATTGCTTCATGATGAATTAATGTCAGTGTAGCACCGCTTATTATATACCTTATTCACACTAGTGCGATCTTTGGAATGACAGCAAGGCTTTGATGAGATGTACTGCAGATCAAAGGCTTTTTGGATCGTTCAGTGGACAAAACATTGATAAAATAGACAAAGAACTCCAGACAACATAAATTGTGGAAAATCAGATATGATCAAGGAGCTTTATACAGATTTATACCGTTTGTGTCATTGAAGAGATGGTGAGTCTATCCCTCACAGCCTTGTTGTCATTCCCATCAAAAATCAAAGATGGTGCTAGCCTGAATAAGGTTTTTTATGGCGTAGTGTTCAAGCTGTTCCATTTCAATTTCATTTTACTGTGGTAAGCAAGACAGAGAGTATTACTTTTTATCCAAGTTTGTAGTTTCATAGATTAAATAAACTAAATCAGGAATATAGGGTTGGGTTACCCTCCACCTATGTGTGAGGGTATTCCATGCATGCTATACTAGGTTGTGGTTAGACACATTGTCATTTTCAGTAGATTTGAAGTAGGCTAGGTTTTTTTTTTTTGTTGGCTTTTCCCCAATGAAATCACTGGGTCTTACCTGGCCACCCCAGGCTTTCTGGCTATTCCCCTGAGGTCAAGTATCCTGTCAAGACATGATATGTACAATCCGATGTAAGCATTCCAGCCATTCAACATATGTGGAAAAGATTTAGTAACCTGTTCTTTGGTGTGATGCAAACAATGAGGGACATGAATAGTGGGAAACCAGATAGAAACATTTTGTCTGGTAGGAAGGACCTGTAGACTGGCTATTACTGTGAATATGACAATGTCCTCATTGAGTGCAGTGTTTTTAAGAAATGAGAAACATGCCAGTTTTCCCTGAAGTTTAAGTCCATTCTGGTGTTGCTGTTGATGGTCTTGGTGTAAATCCGTGAGTTCTCCTGGGACCCTTGGCTGTCATCAGGTGACTGTGTCCATCACAGATGACTAGAACTAACCCTCACATTTTTGTGAGGGCAACAATGTCCTCAGAGACTCTCTCTCGCAGTCTTTGGTGAGCATGTTCTTAATAACACTCTCCTCTCTTGAGGCTTGCTGGACATCATCTGCAAAGACCAGTACGGGTTGGGGGATATCACATGGTGGGGGGCACTTTGGCACATCCACTTTAACCAGTGGTTGGTAGCGATTATAAGATTAACCGCACTCCGTGGGCAGCCTGTTTTAATGCCAATATGAAGAGGTGTTGGGTGAGTAAGCTGCTATCCACAGAGTACACACACACACACACACACACACACACACACACACACACACACACACACACACACACACACACAAAGAGCAATTATATGAAAGCTCCATTTCTGTGATATCCATGTGTGGTTTGCGTAGTGTGATCTGATCTGGATGCATAATGGATGCATAAAGACTTTTCTCTTTGATTAAATGTAATTAGTTTCAACAGGTATGAGAGTTATGTATCTACGTTTTTGTGTATGTAGCCCAGCTAGGGTTAATTATATTCTCCTAAATGCATGTTTCTTAGTATGTAAAGCTAAATATGTTTCTGAAATTCACGGGTGAAACTGTCATAAATGCTATGTGGTCATATAATTGTGTAGCATTTCACGTGTACAAATATTAGAGAGATTATAGTACATGTTTATGTGAGGCGTACTTGCTCAAAACGTGGTTTTGACCAGCATGTATGTTATTTTAATTTTGAGTGGTCATTGGTTGACTTGCTCCCACCCATGGGTAGGCACGGAGAGTTCTGATTGGGAAAAAGGAGGAGAGAGATGGAAGAGACAGATCGGAAAGTGATGTCGGATTTTAGTTTTTCTCTCAAGATTTAGAATGAAATAGATACATAACCACTACTTAAGTGGCCAAAGGTTCTATAATGAATGTAGAAAGAGTTAAGGAACGTTTGTTCCATGCGTTTAATTTGTTATACTCTGACTAAGAGTTTACAAAGACTTGCATAAGTTGCTGCTGCTAGACGTGCTGTAATCTCCCTGTCGTTTACGGAGAGTGAGAGACTTTTACTTTCGGCTGGACCAGAGAACTAATTGCGCAGAAAGGAAGACTACAGGATGGAGGAACCAGATAGCCTTCTAAATCTGCTCGTGATTTAGAATTCATCATCTTTCGGCTGACAGCTGGTGAGACTACAGACGCGCACTGAATTCCTAACATGATTGGTGGATAGCGTGTGTTGACACGAGATAACACAGGTACACTTGTTTTATTTTGCTCGTTCAAGTGAAGAGGCCACTTGTGGGTTTTAATGGCCACACCGCTCCCAAGCAACGACTCAAGCTGCAACAGGTTTGCTGTATTGAAACTAAGAGTGTGTGTGGGCCCACATTATTTATCAGTTGTCTAGTTTATTCATGTGATGTACATTGAGTGCATTTTACATTTTGATTTCTGTTGTTATAGTAACATATCTTAAATAGCATTTCATTACTGTGTTTAATCTGTACAAATTGAGTACTGATATTTCAGTATCAGGTGTTTTGGAATTTCTAATATGAGAAGATAAAACTGTGATTTTGGGTGAAAGAAAATACACAAAGGACATTTGGAGATTTTATTTACTCTTTACAGTATTTCATTTCTTTAATCTTATTTTCTGTTAAATAAAATTACTTGTTAATTGATAAGAATTCAGTTTTTTGGTGATTTACATACATTTTATTCAGAAAGACTATCGTATAACATTTTCAGTTAAGTAAAAATGATCAGAGAGGAAAGGGGAAGGAAGTAAATTATTTTAGTCAAGAGACACATTATTAGAACCCGGCGCTCCGCCCATTAAAGGATAGGTTAGGGGCGCTACACATTTATGGGGGCTCGTCCGGGATTTCTTCATTCCTGTCACCAGCTGACCTAGAAAACAAGAACTGAATTAAATCTTAAGCTTAGTTGAGTGAATTAACGATCCAAGTCTGCTTGCTGAATTGTCCAAATGGTGTAAGGAAATGGACATTGAGGAGAATCATGGCATACTGTTAATAGGAGTGCCTGCTAAAAGTCGGACCAAGTTCTAATATTAGTTTGGTGCTCTGTGAACGCCGAGAAGTCATGAATCCAATTCGAATTCCATCAGAATTACTGCCTGCTCAGGAAGAAGAAATTTGGAAGGTAGTAGTGGCTTCAGTTGAGGTGCCCGTTTCAGAATTCTCACAGAAACTGTCCAAGTTCTTAAGTGAAGAGGGAAAATCTATGTCTGACTTGCAAGCTCTATTAACTCAGTCTAGCTCTAACGCTAGTTCTCCTGAATCTACCATATGTGCTGTGGATGAACTATTTGAGAAAACTTCAAAATCAACGACTGATGCTAGTGCTTTTCGCCGATTACGTACCTTTTCGGGTACTGTTCCCACACCCACAGGAGAGGAAAGTTTGGAAAACTGGATGGAACAAGCTAGGGTGATGACTGTAGAGTGCGAATGTTCTGAAAAGTAAAAAAGAATAATAATGGAGTGTTTAAAAGGCCCAGCGTTGAGTATCTGCCAGCTGGTCTGCACATCCTCTGAGCACTCTGCCAGGAATATTGTCTGGTCCAGCAGCCTTCCGTGGGTTGACTCTACGTACACTCACCTAAAGGATTATTAGGAACACCTGTTCAATTTCTCATTAATGCAATTATCTAATCAACCAATCACATGGCAGTTGCTTCAATGCATTTAGGGGTGTGGTCCTGGTCAAGACAATCTCCTGAACTCCAAGCTGAATGTCAGAATGGGAAAGAAAGGTGATTTAAGCAATTTTGAGCGTGGCATGGTTGTTGGTGCCAGACGGGCCGGTCTGAGTATTTCACAATCTGCTCAGTTACTGGGATTTTCACGCACAACCATTTCTAGGGTTTACAAAGAATGGTGTGAAAAGGGAAAACCATCCAGTATGCGGCAGTCCTGTGGATGAAAATGCCTTGTTGATGCTAGAGGTCAGAGGAGAATGGGCCGACTGATTCAAGCTGATAGAAGAGCAAATTTGCCTGAAATAACCACTCGTTACAACCGAGGTATGCAGCAAAGCATTTGTGAAGCCACAACACGCACAACCTTGAGGCGGATGGGCTACAACAGCAGAAGACCCCACCGGGTACCACTCATCTCCACTACAAATAGGAAAAAGAGGCTACAATTTGCAAGAGCTCACCAAAATTGGACAGTTGAAGATTGGAAAAATGTTGCCTGGTCTGATGAGTCTCGATTTCTGTTGAGACATTCAGATGGTAGAGTCAGAATTTGGCATAAACAGAATGAGAACATGGATCCATCATGCCTTGTTACCACTGTGCAGGCTTGTGGTGGTGGTGTAATGGTGTGGGGGATGTTTTCTTGGCACACTTTAGGCCCCTTAGTGCCAATTGGGCATCGTTTATATGCCACGGCCTACCTGAGCATTGTTTCTGACCATGTCCATCCCTTTATGGCCACCATGTACCCATCCTCTGATGGCTACTTCCAGCAGGATAATGCACCATGTCACAAAGCTCGAATCATTTCAAATTGGTTTCTTGAACATGACAATGAGTTCACTGTACTAAAATGGCCCCCACAGTCACCAGATCTCAGCCCAATAGAGCATCTTTGGGTTGTGGTGGAACGGGAGCTTCGTGCCCTGGATGTGCATCCCACAAATCTCCATCAACTGCAAGATGCTATCCTATCAATATGGGCCAACATTTCTAAAGAATGCTTTCAGCACCTTGTTGAATCAATGCCACGTAGAATTAAGGCAGTTCTGAAGGCGAAAGGGGGTCAAACACAGTATTAGTATGGTGTTCCTAATAATCCTTTAGGTGAGTGTAGAGTTTTCCTCACATCAGCCGTGGTAAGACAGAGCACCTGGTCGTTGGGAGGAGGGGTGGTCTTCCTCGCCACCACGTCGTTCTGCACTTCAAACCGAGCGTATGTAGATAGTTTTGAACTGTTAGTGTGCAATGACACCTCCCGAGACATAACCATACCCTTAAGGATGGTGATAGCTAAAGTATTCTCCACTGACACTGTCACAGTAGCGCATGGAGTTCAGACTGCTTCCAAAAGGTTAGATCCAAAAATCTTTAAGTTTGGTGATTCGCCTGTTCCAGCCAATTGGAAAGCAAAGTTGAGAGAGAAGCTGTCTGAGAGAGGAAGCGTGTTTTCAGTGACTGAATGGGATGTGGGGAAAGCTAAAGACATAAAACATACCACAAGACTAAAGGATTGCAGACCTTTTCATAAATTATCTAGAAGAGTAGATATCGATGATGTGAGGCGACATTTGAAAGATCTGCTGGTGGCAGGTATCATAATTGAATCTAGAAGTCCATACGCTTCACCAATAGTCATTCCTAGGAAAAAGAATGGAACTATCTGAATGTGTATTGACTATCGGACTCTAAACGCCAGAACCATCCCAGATCAATATACCACCCCTAGGATAGAGGACTCCAGTCTGTCTGGGGAGTAAGTGGTTTTCTGTCTTGGATTTACGAAGTGGATATTATCAGATTTAAATGTCTGATGAGGACAAAGAAAAGACTGCGTTCATCTGCCCTCTGGGTTTCTACTAATTTGAACGTCTGCCACAGGGTGTGACTGGGGCTCCAGCCACCTTTCAACGATTTATGGAAAAGGCTATTGGAGACATGCATCTTCTCCAAGATATTGTGTATTTGGATGACATTATTGCCTTTGGACAGACGTTAGAAGAACATGAAGAGAGGCTGTTGAAAGTGCTGGATAGACTACAAGAGTATGGTCTAAATGTCCATTGACAAGTGCCAATTCTGTCAGACGAAAGTAAATTATGTGGGGCACATTGTATCTGCAGCAGGAGTATCACCAGATCCTGAAAAGGTGAAGGCTTTAATTAACTGGGAAATGCCTACTGATTTAAAATCTTTGAGATCTTTTCTTGGATTTTGCGGGTTTTACCGTAGATTTGTTAAGAACTACTCAGCGATTATAAGACTATTGACTGAGTTAACTAAAGGGTATCCTCCTGCAAAGGGTCAACGCAAAACTGTACCGAAGGGGAAATATTTCCAGGAATCTGAGCCATTTGGTGAAAGATGGGTTGAGGCATGCACAGATGCTTTCCATCATATCATCCATTGCCTTACACATGCTCCAGTGCTTGCTTATGCTGATCCAGCTAAGCCATGCATATTACATGTGGATGCTAGCTTAAGTGGACTGGGTGCTGTGCTGAACCAGGAATACCCAGAAGGGTTAAGGCCAGTTGCCAAAAAATGTTAAGACTGATAACAACCCCTTGACTTACGTGTTAACAAGTGCAAAACTGAATGCTACGGGTCATAGGTAGTTGGCTGCCCTAGCCACTTACGATTTTGATCTCCAGTACAAACCTGGTCGTCACAACATTTATGCTGACACGTTGTCAAGATATCCTATGTCCACAGTGGTGCCAGCTGAATGGATTGACATCCCTAGGTCAGGTGTGAAGGCTATCTGTAAGCTTGCAGATACTAACTCTTCTGAAGGATCTAGTGGTAGATTAGTAGATCAGGAAAGTATCCCCTCTGCATATGTTAGGTTAGGTTACTTTATTGGTACCCGTAGGTAAACTAGTTTTACAGTCTGAGAGTCAGGACATCCTTACAACTTTGTTGACCACAACATAGCATGCAACATACAAAACATTAAAACATAAAAACAGAGAGAAAAAAAGGAGGAACAGAAAACAGTACATGACCAGACTGTTTATGCGTTTTGTGCAAATAATTTTACCGTTTGTTTTAACAGAGTGATTGCCGCTGGTACAAAACTGTTTTTAAATCTTGTGGTTCTGTAACCAGGAACTTTTATCCTCCGTCCAGAGGGGAGATACTGGAATTCCCTATTCAGAGGATGTAGGCTATCTTTTTTGATAGCCATAGCTAGCCGCTGTAACTGTTTAGCATACAGGGATGCGGGGTGCAGCTGGGGCTCCCCAGTCAGCTTACTTGACCATTTTACAATTTGGTTTAGGCGATTCTTGTGCTTGACTGAGACACAACCAAACCATGCCACTAGGGAGAAAGATATGATGGTTTCAATAAAAGCATGATAAAATAATTTCATCATAGTCTTGTCTATATTAAAATGGTACAATTTTCTCAAACAGTATAGACGTTGTTGTCCTTTTTTACAGGCAGCCTCACAATTCTCCTGAAAATTTAATTTAGAGTCAATAATTGTCCCTAGGTATCTATAGGATTGTACTTGATCCACTAGTTGACCATTTATAGTTATAGCCTCATATCCTGGAGTTTTTCCAAAATCAATGTACATATCCTTCGTTTTGGATATGTTCAATTGAAGGTGCGACTCCTCACACCATTGGACAAAGTCTTCAATTATTGGACCATGGCCTCTATCATTTTTATGGAGCAGACTTACTATGACGGAGTCGTCCGCATATTTAATAATGGTCCTATTTACATATTTGCTCTGACACATGTTTGTATATAAAATGAACAGAAGGGGTGAAAGTACACACCCTTGTGGTGAACCTGTTGAAGAGCAAAGCTGACCAGACAGAGCTCCATTCACCTTTACTCTCTGTGTCCTGTTTGTTAAAAAAATCCAAAATCCAAAATCCAACCAACAAGATTAGGACAAAAATCTAATTGCTCAATAAGACGGTTGGCTAAAATATATGGTTGAACTGTATTAAAAGCAGATGAAAAATCGATAAAAAGAATTTGTGCATGGGACCCACTTCCCTCAAGATGTTTGAGGAGCAAATGAAGCAGAGTGAGAGTGGCATCTTCTACACCCCTGCGTGGCCTGTAGGCAAATTGCATGGGATCCAATGCATGTTCAGTTATCCTTAAAATATGTGACCTAATCAATTTTTCAAAATTTTTCATTAAAATTGAAGTGAGAGCGACAGGTATAAATTCATTTAGAGTTTTAGAACTACTGCATTTTGGAACTGGGACCACTACCGCATCCTTCCAAATTTTTGGTACATGTTGCGTCTGCAGGGATTTATTAAAAATATATTGGAATATGTGACTCAGCTCTCTTTTATGAATCTTTGTCCTACTAAAGACATTTTCAACATCTTTATATGTGATGTTGTAATGTTGATTATCCTTGAGTTTGTGCTGGAGTCCTTGGACCTCCTGGCTGAAATCATACTTATCAAAACGTGTATACAAAGAGTTGAAAGCATTGGCAAGCTCTGCATCAGATCCAAGACCCTCTGGAAAGACATGGCTACTATTACTGTGCTTCTGGGTACCTGCTATCTTTTTCATACAGGACCAGGCAGAGCTAAGGTTATTTTCAGCCAGACTTTTTTCAAGTTTAGACTTATATCTTTGTTTTGCATTATATATCTCACCTTTAAGTTCTTTGGTGGCTACATGTAGATCAGAGGCAGTTCCCTGCTTATGAGCATGTCTTTTTTTCTGTATACTATCTTTTATAGACCTATTCACCCATGGTTTATTATTAGGGTATATCTTTACTTGTTTGCAGGGTATAATCATATCTCTACAAAAGGCCACATATGAACAAACAGCATCAGTCATTTCATCCAAGTCCTTGCAGGATTCTTTAAAAATATCCCAGTCTGTGCAATCATAACACTCCTGGAGGCACATAACTGATTCCTCAGTCCATTCTTGTACTGCCTTGGTTTGCACTTTTTCCCTTCTCAGGACAGTATGATAAGTGGGGAGGAGATGTATACAATTATGGTCTGCGGAGCCCAATGTGGGGAGTGGCATCAATTTATAATCGTCCTTTATTGTACCATAACAGAGATCCAGTGTCTTTCCCCGCCTGGTAGGACAGGTGACATACTGGTAAAAATCTCTCAAAGTCTTTTTCAGGGTGAAGGTTAAAGTCGCCTAGGATAAAGTTTGGCGCATCTGGGGAGAGTGACTGTAGTTTCTGCACTAAGTCAGAAATCACAGTGCAAGCGGTGATGGCATTTGCTCTCAGGTGTATGTACACAACTGTTAAGAAAATTTGTGGAAACTCCCGTGGTAAATAAAATGGTCATAATGACACAGACAGGAGTTCGATATCGGGCAGGCATATTTTTTCCCTAACAGTCACAGAGGTACAATACCGTCTATTAAAGTACACACATACCCCGCCACCCAATGTCTTCCCCGTTGCACTGGCCTCCCGGTCCATCTGAACAGGTGTATGTTTCTCCCATACAATTAAAATTGTAACATAAGGCACAGTTGTCCAAATTAGACTTGAGATTAGCCCAAGAGCAGGACTCCATTATTGGACCTGTGAGACAAGAAGTCAAAAAAGGGAATGTTCTCAGGGCTACAAAAAACTCAACTCTTTCTGAATTTCTGTTGAGACAACAGGGAGACAAGTTAGTCATTCGCCACAATCTCTTGTACAGAGTTACTAAGAGAACCTGTGGAAAGGAGATTCAACATTTAGTTCTCCCTCAAAAATACAGATCTCAAGTATTATTTTCTCTTCATGATGAGTCTGGCCATCTTGGAATTGAGAAGACTACAGAACTATGTTGAAACCGGTTCTACTGGCCACGTATTGGTACAGAAGTGGAGCAGTATGTTAAAAAAGTGTGGACGATGCATTGCAAGGAAAACATTACCCCAAAGATCTGCTTACCTGAGTCATATCACAAGTAGTGGACCAATGGACCTGGTTTGCATAGACTTCCTTTCCATTGAACCAGACACTAAGGGTATTTGCAATGTTCTGGTGATCACAGATCATTTCACTCACTACGCTCAAGCGAATACAGCCAAAGACAAGAAATAGTTGACTGTAGCCAAAATCCTAGTTGAGAAATGTTTTATGCATGTTTTATGTCTGCCTGCCCGCATTCATTCCGACCAAGGTCGGGATTTTGAAAGCAAGCTCATCAAAGAGTTGCTGGGAATCTTGTGGATTCGTAAGTACAAAACATCCCCTTACCATACCCAGGGAGACCCACAGCCTGAGCGGTTTAACCGCACTCTTCTTTCCATGCTGGGAACACCAGAGCCAACCAAGAAAAACAAATGGAGTCAAAGTATCAGTCAATTGGTACACGTGTATAACTGTACTAAAAATGAAACGACTGGTTACTCGCCCTATTTTCTACTATTTGGAAGAGAGGCTCGGCTGGAACTCCTTCCCTTACATCGTCCAGGAGAAATTGCCAAACTTGCCGGTTTATAGACTAAAACCAGAAACTGGGACTGGAAGAATAAGAACATTACACAGGGATCATTTGCTGACAATAGGAGAAAGTGTGAGAGTAAACTTACCTGATCCAAGAAGTGAAGTTCTGCTAAAATGCAAAACAAGGTCCAAAGCTGTTTAAAAAGCACAAAAACAGCAGATGGAGGACAAAGACCAAAGAGGAAAAATTTGTGAATCTGAAGATATAGAGTCTGACAGTGAGAAAAGTAGTATTGATGAATATTATCCAGTTCAGCAAAAGACATCCTTTGACAGACTGCTCATTCCTTCATTGCCATCAGAGAGAGTCAGAGTACCTGAAAGAGCTACTCAAAGCCCTACTCATTTAGAAGTGATAGAAGACTTACAGAGCATGAAGTGGGGAGTACTTCATCCACTCCTAATTGTAGCAAAGGTCTAGAATGGGAAGGGGGAGATGATCAGTCCAGAAGTACCCCAAAAGTAGTGGAAAGTGAGAGAAAAGAACGTCGTACTAGGAGAGAAACAAAGTCTGTAAAGAAACTAAGCTACGATGAACTGGGGAAATCCACAGATATGCCTTTAAAACTAGTGTATAAGGGTATGGTGGTAAATGTTCAGAAGTCTACCAGACAGGAAAAGCTGTAACAACTTTATGGTGTCATCCTTTAGCCAAATGTGATTCATGTGCAAGTTGGAGTGCTGATTACAAACCCAAAGCCCTAATTCAAATATAGAGCAGGAAAAACTCATGGGGACATGACAATATTAGGAGGGGGAGAGTGTAGCCCAGCTAGGGTAATTATATTCTCCTAAATGCATGTTTCTTAGTATGTAAAGGTAAATATGTTTCTGACATTCATGGGTGAAACTGTCATAAATGCTATGTGGTCATATAATTGTTTAGCATTTCACTTGTACAAATATTAAAGAGATTATGGTACATGTTTATGTGAGGTGTACTTGCTCAAAACGTGGTTTTGACCAGCATGTATGTTATATTAATTTTGAGTGGTCATTGGTTGACTTGCTCCCACCCATGGGTAAGCACGGAGAGTTCTGATTGGGAAAAAGGAGGAGAGAGATGGAAGAGACCGATCGGAAAGTGATGTCAGATTTTAGTTTTTCTATTAAGATTTAGAATGAAATAGATACATAACCACTGCTTAAGTGGCCAAAGGTTCTATAACGAATGTAGAAAGAGTTAAGGAACGTTTGTTCCATGCATTTAATTTGTGATACTCTGACTAAGAGTTTACACAGACTTGCATAAGTTGCTGCCGCTAGTCGTGCTGTAATCTCCCTGTCGTTTACGGAGAGTGAGAGAATTTTATGTTCGGCTGGACCAGAGAACAAATTGCGCAGAAAGGAAGACTATAGGATGGAGGAACCAGATAGCATTCTAAATCCCCTCGTGGTTTAGAATTCCTCTGGCATCGTGGGATTCATCGTCTTTCGGCTGACAGCTGGTGAGACGGCAGACGCGCACTGAATTCCTTACGTGATTGGTGGATAGCGTGTGTTGACACGAGATAACAGAGGTACACTTGTTTTATTTTGCTCATTCGAGTGAAGAGGCCATTTGTGGGTTTTAACGGCCACACCGCTCCCAAGCATCGACTCAAGCTTGCAACAGGTTTGCTGTATTGAAACTAAGAGTGTGTGGGCCCACATTATTTATTCATTGTCTAGTTTATTCATGTGATGTAAATTGAGTGCATTTTACATTTTGATTTCTGTTGTTATAGTAACATATCTTAAAATAGCATTTCATTACTGTGTTTAAATCTGTACAAATTGAGTACTGATATTTCAGTATCAGGTGTTTTGGAATTTCCAAAGATAAAACTGATTTTGGGTTAAAGAAAATACACAAAGGACATTTGGAGATTTTATTTAATTCTTCCACTATTTACAATATTTAATCTTATTTTCTGTTAAATAAAAGTTCTTGTTAATTGATAAGAATTCAGTTTTTTGGTGATTTACATTAATTTTATTCAAGAAAGACTATCATATAACATTTTCAGTTAAGTAAAAATGATCAGAGACGAAAGGGGAAGGAAGTAAATTATTTTAGTCGAGACACGTAATTAGAACCCGGTGCTCCGCCCATTAAAGGATAGGGTAGGGGCGCTACATGTATAATAAAATACAGGGTATAAAATGCAATATGTCATTGACAAATGTGTTTGGAATCTTTACTTATAGATAATCTATTTATTTTTTCTCACAAAAATAGCTTCTAAAAATTCAGTGGTTGGAAAAAGTTGGGATTCAATGTCAACATAATATGAAAGTCGAATGGACTTTCCTGTCATCAATGGCTGCAGCAGTGCACGTGTTAAACTTTACCTGTGCTGAACTTTAGTTTGTACATCTAATATCTTGGAATGTTTGGTATTCTCACTTCGTGGTCATCCATTTTTGTTAATGAATATGATATAATGTATGAATGTTCTTGAAGGTAGGTTCATAATTAGACATAGCATTCAGCTCAGAAGAGACACACAGTTACAAAGTAAAAGAGAAATGGTTTTTATGGAACTTTAAAAATGAAGACAAGTGTTTTGCAGCAGTACAGAAAATGTTTTATTTTATATACTGATGGCCTTTTAAACAGAAAGGTTTACATGAGATTGGCAGGAAAAATAAATCCCCTTCATTCTGATGTATTTATTGTTCTGTAACTGTTGTTTGCTGGCTATGGGCACTTCAGAAGAACTTGGCACCTCAGTCAATATCAGTTGATATCCACCCGATCAGATCCGGGTGAGTTGGTGCCATAGACTCGAGGGCAGAATACTCTCAACCTTCTCCATGATGAAGTTCAGGGGTGCAAACAGTGTGCTCAAGAACTGCAGTGAAGACAAAACAAAGTGAGATTGTGTTGAGATTTCTTCAAATAACAGTTTAGTGAATGTGGAGGCCAGAATGCTTGGCAAATAAATGATGCAAAAATCCTTTGAATTAATGACAACAGAAGCTTGTTCATGCTTTCTCGTGCTTGACGCATGCACATTTGCATGTTTACGCAAGAACTTCTGATTGTTTTGCGCACACGTCAGTATTTGCATGAACATGCAAATGCATGCTAATCGCAAGAATGCATGAACAAGCATCTGTCATGATTGCTCATAGGATTGCTGGGTGGAAGTGTATAGTTTTAGTCGATAAGGAGTGAATTTTTGGTCTGTTTCACAGCAAAAGCTATCACCTCACTTCAGAAGACATTGATTAAACCACTTCATTTGTTTGGATTACCTTTATGATGCATTCATATCCTTTTTGGAGCTTGAAAGTTTTGTGATCCCACTGACTCATATTGTATGGACAAAAGCACCTCAGAAAATACTTTTAAAAAAAAATGGGGTAACTGGGGTAAATTATGTAAGCATTTTAACTTTTGGGGTTAACTACTCCTATAACATCACATTTGAGGATGCCTTGATTTGGCCATCAAGTATTTTGGATAATTTCCTATTTTTTTTTTTTTAGATTGGTGGCCTGTACATGGGTCATTCTTCAATATTTCAGTCCCCCATCATTTTTAAAGTGGTGGTTCACTAAATTAAATGTCAAAAACACACATTTTTACAAGATGTTATGTCCATTAAAATTAATTAAAAGAATGATTGCATTAAAATAATCTTTAAAATAAAATAATGTCTTCTTTCTATCTTACACAAATCATTTTGTCATGTCTCAGAGGCACTTTTATAACTAGTTAATATAACCTGCATGCTGTCCATAAATTGTCATTAATGTAAAGATTTATTTGTGTTCCTTTGCAAAGAAAAATATCTTACCACAAAAAAAGTATGCATATATAAAATCAAACTATAAAGTTTCTTCCCTCAGTCTGAACTCAACTCCATCCCACAAACCATTTTCAGCCCATAAAAACTGTGAACCTGTGACTGGGTTGTCTTATTCACAACATTTATAAATACAGTAAACAAAAATATGGAATAGTCAATATATTATAAATAACAAATTCTATATATTTATTTGAATGAAATACAAGGTGTTAAAAATGTGTGGATGCAATACAGTGGTGAGAGAGTTGGGATACCTCTTAAATTGATTACAATTTATTTGCATTTCAGGATTATACAGTATAAATAGTCTAAGAATCTGTGGAGAGAAGAATACAAAAAAAAAGATAGGATGATGGCCTGTACCCATCCATCATTCATGGCATAGAAGAAACAAGTCAAGTATATGCATCAAGGCAAGAGCAGAGAAATTGGTTTGGTCAAACACAAAAACAAATTTGATTCTCGCTCGCTATATTGTTATACTATAAACAGTTGAAAACAAAGTACGTTCAAATCAGAAAAAAAATTCTAAAAAAAGGACTTTGATGCCTGAGGAGGGAAATTATGATTTGCTCATGATTTGATACATTGAGCACAGCAGCAGTTTATAAAAAAAGCACTCTTCCTTGCAGAATGTTCATTTTAAGATTGCTTGTAAAAATAGAATTATAATTATATATACAGTAGGTACGGAAAATATTCAGACCCCCTTAAATTTTTCACTCTTTTTTTATATTGCAGCCATTTGCTAAAATCATTTAAGTTCATTTTTTTTCCTCATTATTGTACACACAGCACCCCATATTGACAGAAAAACACAGAATTGTTGACATTTTTGCATATTTATTAAAAAAGAAAAACTGAAATATCACATGGTCCTAAGTATTCAGACCCTTTGCTGTGACACTCATATATTTAACTCAGGTGCTGTCCATTTCTTCTGATCATCCTTGAGATTTTCTACACCTTCAATTAAGTCCAGCTGTGTTTGATTATACTGATTGGACTTGATTAGGAAAGCCACACACCTGTCTATATAAGACCTTACAGCTCACAGTGCATGTCAGAGCAAATGAGAATCATGAGGTCAAAGGAACTGCCTGAAGAGCTCAGAGACAGAATTGTGGCAAGG
Source organism: Xyrauchen texanus (assembly GCF_025860055.1). NCBI lineage: Eukaryota > Metazoa > Chordata > Actinopteri > Cypriniformes > Catostomidae > Xyrauchen > Xyrauchen texanus. The sequence goes on from NC_068304.1 coordinate 1,991,973, forward strand.
CACAGATCTGGCCAAGGTTACAAAAAAATTCTGCTGCCCTTAAGGTTCATAAGAGCACAGTGGCCTCCATAATCCTTAAATGGAAGACGTTTGGGACGACCAGAACCCTTACTAGTGCTGGCCGTCCGGCCAAACTGAGCTATCGGGGGAGAAGAGCCTTGGTGAGAGAGGTAAAGAAGAACCCAAAGATCACTGTGGCTGAGCTCCAGAGATGCAGTCGGGAGATGGGAGAAAGTTGTAGTAAGTCAACCATCACTGCAGCCATCCACCAGTCGGGGCTTTATGGCAGAGTGGCCCGACGGAAGCCTCTCCTCAGTGCAAGACACATGAAAGCCCGCATGGAGTTTGCTAAAAACACCTGAAGGACTCCAAGATGGTGATAAATAAGATTCTCTGGTCTGATGAGACCAAGATAGAACTTTTGGCCTTAATTCTAAGCGGTATGTGTGGAGAAAACCAGGCACTGCTCATCACCTGTCCAATACAGTCTCAACAGTGAAGCATGGTGGTGGCAGCATCATGCTGTGGGGGTGTTTTTCAGCTGCAGGGACAGGACGACTACGTTGCAATCGAGGGAAAGATGAATGCTGACCAAGTACAGGGATATCCTGGATGAAAACCTTCTCCAGAGTGCTCTGGACCTCAGACTGGGCGAAGGTTCACCTTCCAACAAGACAATGACCCTAAGCACACCCCTAAAATAACGAAGGAGTGGCTTCACAACAACTCCGTGACTGTTCTTGAATGGCCCAGCCAGAGCCCTGACTTAAACCCAATTGAGCATCTCTGGAGAGACCTGAAAATGGCTGTCCACCAACGTTTACCATCCAACCTGACAGAACTGGAGAGGATCTGCAAGGAGGAATGGCAGAGGATACCCAAATCCAGATGTGAAAAACTTGTTGCATCTTTCCCAAAAAGACTCATGGCTGTATTAGATCAAAAGGGTGCTTCTACTAAATACTGAACAAAGGGTCTGAATACTTAGGACCATGTGATATTTCAGTTTTTCTTTTTTAATAAATGTGCAAAAATGTCAACAATTCTGTGTTTTTCTGTCAATATGGGGTGCTGTGTGTACAATAATGAGGGAAAAAAATGAACTTAAATGATTTTAGCAAATGGCTGCAATATAACAAAGAGTGAAAAATTTAAGGGGGTCTGAATACTTTCCGTACCCACTGTATATATATTTATATATATTTTACATATTACCGGCAATATATTTTATCTGTGATCAGATTTTCAAAAGCTATGATCACCAAAAATGATACAGCAATCAGCAGAAGGACCAGCCTTTAGGGAAGACATTCGACTAAGTCACTGGCAGTGTGAACGAGTTTTAAGACCTCTATATATGTAAATTACATTTCTTATGATTGGTTGACCTGCTCAGGATCGGTCAATTTGTTGAATACTAATTAAGTGTTGATATGTGAATGAAAATGGTCATTTGTTAATGAGCTCAAGAATCTGAACCTAACTATTATTTCAAAAGAACAAAAAAGGAATAAAAAAAAGGTCTTTGTGTTCAAAAGTCTTAGTTTTTATGATACAAGCCCTTTAATTGTGTGGTGTTTGTCTGTACTATACTTGTGATGAATGAAACTCACAGCTTTAGCAAAAACCCCCATGAGCTCCGGGAACTGATGTGTGAGGAGTGCCAACATCGCAGTAAAGGAGCAGAGACCAGCAGTGAAGAGGATGAAGAATGGCAGCTCTTTCTTAGGATACACTGACACCTCGTGGAACACTGCTTACACACACACACACCACAGTGAGGGTTAACTACTTCTGCTAAGAGGGTGAGAACAGAGATGCTAAACCATAAAACAGTCAAACAGAACTCAATCTTTAAATGGCTTTTTTCTGGGAACAGGAGTCTGTTTTCAAAAACAGATTTAATATACATGTGGGCTTTTTGAAACCAGGAGAAAATCCAATTTGTTTTGATATTACCCCTCCAATCAGAGGTTTTCACTGTGTTGCCATGATGAATGAGTTGTAGTGGTCATGTGCTGATTCATTGGCCTTCCTGATTGGTTTGGCTTTCCACAAAAGATTGAATGTACCTACCATATTCATGTGCTGTACCAAGTGTCTATTACAAATGTATATTAAAAATAAGCATAATAAACTGACCAATGGTCAACAGTCATTTTTATTCATGATAAAGCACAGCTATGAACTCTTCACCGACCTTCTATTTGTATCACTGCGGAGCACCCCACAGCAGACATTTATTCTTGTTGCATAGCAACATTCTCTTTTCTGTTTACTGTCAGGCGGTGTGTACCAATCGACCGACAGTGTCCTGCGAAGCAGACCTCACACGGTATAGAGCGCAAGAGTCTGGTTCCAGAAGTACAAATTCCATTAATTGATCCCATAGTCTAATTGATTTTCAACGATAACTTATCAACATTTCAAGACAGACCTACGGTGAGCTACAATGTTTTTCACTGATGCTATATGCATCATATAGCACTGTTGAAGCCATCTGTCTGTGTTATTTTATGAAAAGTCTACTTTCGGAACAACAATCTGAAAGGGAGCGTATCAGTTGAAAGGGAACTCCAAATGCATTGAAATTTGGGTACATCAATATATCAGTTCACAGGGATTGGAGATTGCGAACAAACGGTACTTTGTTTTTTTTTTGTTTTTTTACAGGTAAACAGGGTAAATAAATGCTAAAACAAAATTAACAAAATGTGTTTGGGACTTGGGTGTTTTATTAAAGGGATAGTTTATACAAAAGTGATCTCATCATTTACTCATGCTGATCAGACCCTTGTAGCAAGAATCCTTGTAGAAACAGATCAATATATAAGAGCTTTTTTACTCTAAATCTCCACTTCCACTTCCACATCTGAAAGTGAATGTTAAAAGTAGAGATTTAGAGTAAAAAAAGTACTTCAATATTGTTCTGTTCCACCTATTATATTGCTTCTGAAGATCTGGAAGTCATATGGATTACTTTTATGATGACGTTGTAAATGAACTTATTTTGTCAAGTGAACTTCAACCTATCCCGTGCTTACTGCGTAGGGACCCTGCGAAACACAGCTAGGGACTTCTAGCAAAGGAAGACACTTTATGATCTTTGGAAAAATAAAATTTTTATGAACATTTGTGTCCTTAATATGACTGTGAATATGAGAACTTTCAGCCATAACTACATTCAAACTAAAGCACAGCCAATCATATCTTATTGCAGTAGCAGTTTGTTCCCTTCAGTATGGTGTATCTGTACTGTTTAACTAAAGCAGTGTCTACAGGTGACTAAAGAGGAAAATCTCTTACTTGGTAGAAGTTCTCTGTCGGCAGTCTCTGTACAGACGGGATATGGATAAAACAGGTGTCCTTTCTCCAGAGGATATGGAATCATTCTAAAGGCTGCAAGACCAAACCATGAATGTCCAAGGTGGGGAGCAACGAAATACATGTAATGGGATGCCATATTTAAAATACAAATTATTAGTATCTGTATTCCACTATAGTTACAATTTAAATCATTGGTAATTAGAATAGTTACAACGAAAAAGTATTTGGATTACTGAAGAGATTCCTTTGCATTTTATTGTCATGTTTTTTATTTACAATTTAGTCCTTTCAGATGGAAAATATTTATACTTCTAAATGATGAGATCCAAAGTGCATTTGAACAGCGGTGAAACACTTTCATACAAGCAGACAGAGAAGTAACACGTCATATGAATGTAAGTTTGGAGCAGAACAAATGGAAATAAACCTTGTGTAAATTGTCAGCTTTATGCTAAGCTACAATGCTATTTCTAGTCATTTTACTTGCACGTTATCAGACATGATCATATTTTTTATCAAGAAAATTCATATTAGATCGTAATTTCTTTCTTTCTAGAAGACCTTTGATATTAGTGCAAAAATCATATTCTTGATAACAATTTTTTATCGTTTTCCTGTAAAAATATCTTAAAATCCTTAAAACAAGATTGATTAAATTTATCTTGTTTTAGGAACAACACTGCGTAAGATATTTAGGTTTTTCAGAGCATGTATTTTTAATGTGTGTATTTTGTCTGACTGTACTGGTATTTTGTACTGAGTTTTTATAGTCAAAACAAGTGAAAAAATCTAGCAGTGCTGAAGTAGTAATCCAAAGTCTTTAGAATACGTTACTGACCTTGAGTAATCTAATGGAATACGTTACAAATTACAGAATGTATTCTGTAATCTGTAGTGGAATACATTACAAAAGTAACCCTCCCAACCCTGTGAATGTCAATTAACTATACAGGAAGTAGATGAATTACTGCTCATTCAGTATTTATTAGCCTGTTTCTACTGAAATACAGTGTAGATGATTGTCAGAGTGCATATTTTGTTTCACTTATCTGTTTGTTTGAGCACCTGGGAGCACATACATTTCACAAGAGTCCCCAGTGTATCTTGGCCTTGTTTATAGTTAAAGTACTGTGTTATGCACTAAATCTGAATTTTTTTCTGGTTATTATTGAGATTTTGGTTGCACCAAACTGCATCTGAAATGTTATTCATTTTGGACTAATGCTGCCTCTAAGTGTGTGCCTGTCACAGTCAGGAAAGGATTTTTTTTTTTATGTTCCATAAATCGATTTTAAAACACATTTTTATTTATTTATTTTTTTCACCATACATTCGGCGGAGTGTTACTCACTTCCCTCCCAAGTGCAGTGGAGCAAGTTGAGCGCGCCCTCCACCCTCTTCCAGTGCTGCAGGTGGAAGAATGCATATGCTATGGCTTCACTGTCTCCTCGCTTGAGAATGTGCTCTGGAGGCAATATCAAACTCTTCATCTCTAAGAGGTACTGCAAAAAAACACAATCAACACTTGAGGGAGCTGAGGGATATGTCAGATATCAACATATGATGGCATCTGGTTTTCGAGGGCATTCATGGCTCACTTTGGGTACGTGTGGGTTAAACTCCACTGCTCTGTGTATGGCTTCTACTGCATTCATTTCTGCTGTGCTCAAACCTCGCCGAGACGCCGCCTCTGGTGAAAACCTGCAGACGGAAGAAACTTATATCAGAATGTGTGCGATAGGATTGCATTTCTAAGTATGTACTAGAATAATTATAGCAATAAATTACATAATAAAATATTTAAGAAATTCAAGACTACAAATATCAGTATATAAACTGATTTCTTTCACATTCCGGACAAATGGAAAAGGAGGAAATGTTCCAAAGTTTAAAAGTTTTCTTTCTAGCTTTAATATTCTTTTCTTTATGCAATATTCAACCTTGTAAGAAAAGCCAAACAAATAGGGCTGGGTGGTAAAACGATATCGATATATATCACGATAAAGAAAATCTACGATAAGCTTTGAGGAATTTTCGATATTTACTGTAGATTTACAGTCTACAATATCAGGAAGATAAGACCTTTCCTCTCTGTACATGCCACACAACTGCTCGTTCAGTCACTTGTCATAACTAGACTGGACTACTGTAACGCTCTCATTGCAGGCCTTCCTGCATGTGGTATTAGACCTCTGCAAATGATCCAGAATGCAGCAGCAGGTCTGGTCTTTAATGAACCAAAGAGAGCACGTTACACCACTCTTTGTCTCTCTCCAATGGCTGCCGGTTCATGCACGTACTAAATTCAAGGCCCTGATGCTGGCATACAAGACAGTCACTGGGTCTGCTCCAGCATACCTAAAAACATTTATGCAGAGCTACGTTCCCACCAGAAGCCTGCAGTCGGCTAAGGAACGTTGCCTTGTCCTACCAAAACAAAGAGGCACCAAAACACTTTCCCGGACTTTCAGTTTCATCATACCACGTTGGTGGAATGACCTTCCCAACTCAATCCGTGAAGCTCACTCTCTCTCTTCAAAAAACAGCTAAAAACACATATTTTCCAAGAGCACTTAACCAATCACTAAAACAAAAGCCGCTGCCAATCCTACAATCCACCTTGCGAGCATGACACTTGGCTTTCATGGGAATGAATTGAAAACGCTCTCAGCTTCACTCACAACGCCCCAGTGGTAACGTAGGGTCAGACTGGATGAACTTGCTAATGCTAGCTGCCTTGCTAATGATTAGGCTACGTCGGACTTGATTCCATCCGCACCGCAAGACTTCATGGCAACGGTTGCACCCTCTCATCGTCTCTAGTGAAGAGCGCGACAGAACAACAGTGATGTGGAAAACAGCTCTGATCTTTCTACGCTGTAATCTAGAATATTGTTGTCAAACAACAAACATGCATAATGTCTGCCCTGTCCCGCTACGCATGCGTTGCCTCTTTTCCCTGCATGTGTGTAGACATGAATCACCACATGAGTTAATGTGGTTTCAAAGTACCTTTTAGACCATAATGTTTTTTCCTTCTAAATATATCTTTATTAATCAGCATGTTACGAGCCTTTAATAATAAACAAAATCGAATAAACAAATCGATCTCTGTTCTAATTTTGTGAAAATTAATTAGATGTCTGGAATGGATAAGGAAAGACTAAAATTACTAGTTGGAAGACTAGTTTCTCACTTGAAAATATAATTATTTTTTTACATTAAAAAAAAAAAAAAAATTCTAAATTTTCTCTCGGGACATCCCTGAACCCACATTCAGCATCATTCCACAGTTACAAAGGCTTCTATGCCCCATACTTGGGTATCTGAATCTAAAGAAATATAAAAAATATTTCACTTTAATGTAAAAATATTCCAACAAATACTGGACTGCTGTCACTATGCTTCAGAAAAAACAGATGATCTTTTAACATTCATTTTCAATTGATAAACTATAAAATATTTTAATATTTTGGTAAAAGATCCCACAGACCCCACAGCTTTGGCCATCTCTGGACCCCCTGTGCAGTTTTGTTGAGACTATTTTGACTGTTTAGAATAAATTATTTCTTCTTTTCTTCCATCAACTTTGAAATAAAAAAAGAAAGTGCAATGTGTAAATGTATATCGTGATAAATATCGATATCGAACAATATGAAAAAGATTATCGTGATAACAATTTTGGTTATATCGCCCAGCCCTACAAACAAATATACATTCACATGGTTAAAGTTACTCTATGAATTGCATCCTAATGCAGTCTGTTACACTTGTTTGTATTCACACCGTACTCCTGTTCTTATATTGCAAATTATACATGGATTTGTAATCCGTGACATGGAACTGGAAAGTACTGTTAGACATTCCTTTAATCAGACAGGAGAAAAAGATTTCAGTGAGACACCAACTAAAATCAAGTTGTATCGAGTTGACTTGTGGGTTGCTGGATTAGGCAAAATGGAGTGGTCACAACCTGAAATCACATGTCTTCAGAAGACTTGGAATATGATTCATGAGTTTCATGGACTAATTTTACAGGGTTTTTAAAATAAAAATTTTTACTTTTAAAGAGCTTTTTTAAGACCTGAACAAATGAAATGAATACCATATCCCCATACCAAAATAAACACACACAACCTCAAAATAAATCCTGTATCACAGACACTTACTTAAACAGGCAGGGGCACACATTCAACATGGCCTTAACAACGTTTATCAGTAAAACAGTGTAGATATAAACAATAATAAAATACTCAAGATACATTTTCCACATGCTGTATACAGTACATCACATTAAAATTGGTTATGTACTATTATATAAATAAATACAAATTAGAGTTTGACTGATATTGGATTGAGTTTATTCAATCATGTGTTGAAAGGCAATTTATCTGTTTTTAAATTGCAGCCTACATTAAATGTTCTTAGTCTTTCCTTCCTGTGATGGGAAGACAAATATTTGATTCATAGTGCGGAAATTTTAGCTTTAAAGGCTGAACTACACTGGGGACTCTTATTTTGAAATGTATGCGCTAGGGATGGGCTATACCACTTAGTCTCTTTTCTATCAGATACCAATAATTTCAAGTCCAATATCTTCGATACCAATACAGATACTTATTTTACATTGATTTTATTTATTTTGTTTGCAATTACTTGGGATAAATTGCGTAATATTAAATATTATATTTAGTCAAATTCATTTTTTTTTTTTACATTTTTGAGCCTAAACAGAAAATTATTAGACTTCTGTTTGGTTTACCCTTACAAAAATGTTTTCACTACAGTAACTAGTTACACCATGGAATTAAGTTAAACCATAGTAACCACACAATTAGCCACGTTTTTGTTATTATTGTTATATTATTGTAGTCAAACCATGTTTTCAGCCCAAAAAACAAAAACATGTTTACTACAATATTACTTTAGTAAAACCATGGTTAACTATTTTCTTTATTTATTAGAAACAATTCCATACAAACTGATTATAAGAAATGTCAACTTTAGATATGTTGTTATTTTAGTGTGAATTTACTACTGAAACTGTTTCTCTGATTTTCTATCATTACATCTATAAAATACATTTATGAATGTTAAGATGAGAGGAAGAAGAAATAGTTCTCATCCTGCACAAGTATTTGCTAATATAGCCTAATCCATTTTATTTCACTTTGAAGCTTATGATTATTGTTCATATTCATGGTAAACAAATAAGAATATCCCTAATATCAATATTTTTGAAACAACATCAGTATTGGAAGTATCGATAATTTAGGACTGATCTACCCATCCCTAGTATGTGCTTCACTGCTTCCAGCTGCTCATTCAAACAGGTGGCCTAATGATTGTGAACACTCAAAAACCCTGCGTGCAACGGTGCCGCGTTTTCACTCTGAAGGACGTAGCACATGCATTTAATGAAATCTTATTAAATGCAAAGTTTGATAATCACATTAAGTCATATCAGAATTCCTGTCTTTCCACCACCAAATTTAAAACCTGTATAAATGATAATTAAGACTTTTGTTGTATCATTTAACATATTTAAGACTATTTATGACCTTACATTTTAGAAAACTGAATATAGACATTTTAAGACTTTAAGGATCCACAGGATGCCTGTTTTATAAAATGTTTGGGTACTTTATTGAGGGTTAAAGTGAGTCAGTATGTACTGCCATTGCATATAAGTCAGCCAGTTAGACATTCAATCAATTTCCTTTTGTGTTCCGCAAAAATATAAAAATAAAACATACAGGTTTGGATTGACATGAGGGTAAGTAAATTATGACTATTTTCACACTAGCAAACAACTTGATTTTGGTCAAGGGTGTAAAACTTACAGACTGTTTTGCAAAGATCTCTCGTGCCACACTAGCTGATTTTTCCAGTGATTTTCAGGTGTGAGCTTCATTAACATGAAGGGAGATGAAGCATGGCGAGAGGTCAGTTATGACTTGACCGTCAGGACTGCCGGATAAGTTAATGGTTCCAGCAACAGAAAAGCACATTGAAACTGTTGAAAACAATTGTTCTGTCACTGAGGCAGTGACCACTGAGCTTCTTATTTAACTGAAGAATTGACGTGACGTCAAGCTGATCTGAACGTTTTCGTCGCATACAGCTGCTTATCACAAACGCTGATTGTAATCCATAGTCATTTTGTCACCAAGTGCTTTTCCTGACATATTCCTGCACTAAAATGACATCAGAAAGCAGATCCATAACATTTTGACCACTGTTTTTATTTAATCTAATCTCTTTATTCACTAAAAGCTGCATATGGACATACACATTCTACGGCAAGCCTTGAGGGGATAAAAGCATAATCATGCACTTTCACAGGGTATGTTACTCCATGAATCTCACACCTGCATCATTTAGAGCATTTGTTTCAGAATCTGGTACGTTTTCTCCCTTGGTTCGGTTTGTAGCGGCATAAATAAACACGACAATCGTACTCGGATCCGCACCAAAACAATCGGTCCGAGACCACCAATTGCAAATGAACTCTGCAGCTCTTTCTTGTGGTGAGAATGCAATCTGACCCAACAGACCAAAGAATCAAACAATATCCCTATAAAAACCATGGACATACATGATGGATCTGCGCAGAAGAAATCTTTCGGTCAGCTCATCACTGTAATTAATCATCAAAGTGAATATAGCGTTTTGGCAACTATATTAGATATGGATATTTTAGCACGATCGCTTATCTCTCATGGATAGAGGCAGAACAAACTTCAAAAAGAAGGATGGCTTTAGTCGGAGGTACAACACACTTCTCGATTCAGAATGATGGAGGGGTGACAGACATACCGACTCACCTCGACTCTCTCCCTCAGTGTCCCTGTCATGTGCAGCTCGTCGAAATAAAAACAGGGGTACCACATGAACATCAACAATTGTAATAGAGTGATTTAGGATGCAATTTATGGTGTAACTTTACCATGTGAATGTTTTTGATTGTGTATTTATCCCTCGAGGCTTGCCATAGAACGAGAAGTCCATATGCAGTGCAAGGATTTGTTCAACAAAAACACACAGATTTCTGATTTTAACAGTCATTTTAGTGTAGGAGAACCCCAGAAAAACACTTGGTGACAATATCACATTGATCACAATCAGCGTTTGTGATAATGTGCAGCTGGGAGTGTGATTTTTGAAGAAAACGTTCAGATCAGCATGACGTCTTGTCAGTTCTTCAGTAAAAAAATTGCCATTTTTTGAGACCACAATAGCCCGGACGAGCAACAGAATGAGTTTTTGACAAGTTTGATCAGTTCTCAGAGGGATTAACGACCTCCCGCTGGCAGATGCTAATCCACACTCTGTCTCACACCTAATGGCCAGCAATGATGTAACTAAATGTTACACCTTAAAATCGTTGGAAAAATCAGCTCATGTGACACCCGCTTAAGGCAAGAGGTGTAGCACTCCATTCATTCATGTATTATTATTATTATTATTAAAATACCTCTTAAATCACAACAATGTCACAAATCTGGACAAATACAACATTATTCAGTAACTCACTTATCAGACACTGCTCTGGCTTTGAGAAGTGCTGCGGTGTAGCAGATGGTTGCAGACTTTGGCAAACTGATGTCTGAGGAAGAGAACAAATACGGTTACCAAACAACATCAACATCAAAACTAAATAATGTCCCTGTTAAGGTAATCATATCTTGACATACAAACATACTCCACTGCTCAATTAGTCAATATTATCAGCTGATATAGCAACTTAAAATACATTTTTCAATTGACATTTAATCAAACAATATGCACAAGATTACAAATAAATACGTCATGCATAAGAGATAAAAAATACAAAGAATACAAAAAGTGTCGACAAAGGTAAAAATTATTTACGATGATCAAAAAGTTATTAGCTACTGGATATTGACAGCTCAATTAATATCAGGTTAACAGGGTTGGGAGGGTTACTTTTGAAATGTATTCCTCTACAGATTACAGAATACATGATGTAAAATTTAATTTGTAACATATTCTGTTAGATTACTCAAGGTCAGTAACGTATTCTAAATACTTTGGATTACTTCTTCAGCACTGGTTTTCACTTTTCACTCGTTTTGACTATAAAAACTCAGTACCAGTACAGTAAGACAAAATACACGTTAAAAATACATTCTCTGAAAAACCTAAATATCTTATGCAGTGTTTTTTCTAAAACAAGATCAATAAAATTGATCCATTTTTAAGGATTTTTTGATATTTTTACATGACAATACAAAAATAATTATCAAGAATAAAATGTTTGCCCTAATATCAAATGTCTTACTAGAAAAAGAAATTATGGTCCAACATTAATTTTCTTGATAAAAAATATGACCGTGTCTGGTAACATGTGCATGTAAAATGGCTAGAAAAAGCATTTTAGCTTAGCATAAAGCTGACAATTTACACAAGGTTTATTTCTATTTCCTCTGCTCCAAACGTACTTCTCTGTCTGCTCGTATGAATGTAACACATCATAAGAAAGTGTTTCACTGCTGTTCAAATGCACTTTGGATCGCATCATTTATATGTATAAATGTTTTCCATCTGAAAGGACTAAATATTAAATTAAACAAATGACAATAAAATGCAAAAAGGAATCTCTTCAGTAATCAAAATACTTTGAATGTAACTGTACTCTAATTACCAATGATTTAATTTGTAACTGTAGTGGAATACGGTTACTTATATTTTGTATTTTAAATACGTAATCCCATTACATGTATTCTGTTACTCCCCAACCCTGCAGGTTAACTAGCCTAATTCTCAGAGGTTCAAATTGGGATCGTCCACAATCCAAACACTTGCTGTCAAGGTGTTAATAAAGTACCGGTTTAATAATACCCATACTAATTGTGCTTCTTTTCATATCAGACGCCAAGAATGAATTATGTTTTGAAACATTACCTAGTTGTTAAATGTTCTTAAATTTGAGATGAACAGCTCAGATTATCAGTTATGTATATAATCAGATTTAGCAAAGATTATTATGTTTCATCAATGCTTCATCTCTAAAGGCAAAAAAATTTGAAAGGTAAAAATATTTATTTTTACTGTTGGAACAGTAGGACAGAAAGCGATCTGTCCCTTTACAAGTGCTCATGCATGTTAAAAAGCATGGAGAGAGATGCATGGACAGACAGACAGATTTACAGACAGAAACTTTTGATTTCTTGTGTTCCTATGGGTCTATTATTAATTTTCACCAATAACCAATATGTTAAGACGAAAGAATGTGGAAAATTCCTGCACGGTTACCATGGAATGTGCAGGGATACTTAAAGTGTTGGGTAAGACGTGCAGTCCCACTCCAAAATTCATGAAGTAAGTTTTTCCTGTAATTTTTTCAGTCAAACACATTGGTAATAGATTGAGGACAGTTCTACAAGAGTGAGCTTGGTGTATTTCTTTTGCATTCCCGCCACTGTGCCTAGGCGGATCCAGTAATTTGAGCTTGCTCATATCAGCAAGCTTGCTCATATCAGCATGCTCAATAATGTATGCACTCGCTTGTCTCCGAGAGCTCGGTTGGAAGACTGTGTTCAGCACTGGCCCTATCGGGCATGTGACAGTTCTAGCAACTGGTCCAAATCTCTTGCACACTAGCCCTGGGCCAATAGGCAGTCCTTATTGTTGAACCCTGTTATGTCTGAAAGTCTGAACTTATTTTTTTGTACAAAACTATACAGACTTTCAACACATTTCCCACCATTTGTTTTCCGTACCATTATTTAAATTAATATTTTCCACACTGGCCTATTATGGCACAATATATTTAGATATTGGAAAGACCAAAATCTCCAAAATGGTTGGTCAACGTTACAATAAAAGAACATTTCAAATAACCAGTAAAATGTTATTGGTCCAAGGTGCTTGTGGCACAGTCTTTACTCGAGGGGCCCGGCAGCAACACGTGCTCCAATTTCCAGCGTTGCATCTAACTCGCACCAGACCCTCACCGCTCCTTTCCTGGACCCACAAAGACACCAGCAGGTAAAGACCGGTCTTCCGAGGAGTGGTGCGCTAGAGGGTTACAGGCAGAGATGATGAGGCTTTATGTTTTTCGTTGATGTTGTCTGCCTTTGGGCATTCCCATTTCTTCCATTCATTTTAATTTATTAAAATATTTAATTTATTACAATTTTCCATCAAGAAAACACTAAAATAACATAATTCTTAAAAATTACTATTTATTTCCTCATTTTGGCTCCCACGTGGGTGGATTTCCAAAACGTAGGAAGGCAGAAGACAGAGATTCTTTTAATTACTAATATATATACATATACATATATAAAAAACACATATAACAACAACCTCCTCTATCATAAGTGAAGCGTAACAGTCAACTAGTGTTACAACAGTAATTCACTGTTTGTGGATGCCATACAAATGAATGGGGAGAGCAGTAAACCGACAACTACCTGTCGCAAAATTGTCCATGTCTTCTCTAATAAAACATAAATTTTATCATAGTTAACTCCACACAAAGTAAATTTCAAAAGGATTGTTTAGTGTAAAACATATTGAAGACTAGCGGAGAAGTGGTCAATTCATTAAATGATGAGCTGTTTGCTCACAAAGACCCTGTTTACACCTTGTATTAAGATGCATCTCGGGTGATCCAATCACATGTGGTCAGGCGAAACATCTCTTTGCTTTTAAAGCCACTACTAACTGGCAGTTTAAACTCTTATCACAGCGGTTGATTGACAGGTGAGGGGAGGCACTTCACTGCTGCCGGGACGCATACAGGACGGATTAGCGTTTACACCTCAAGTTACACCTCACATGCGTTTTTGACCACATTTGTTTGTTTTTTGTGATCGGTCACGAAACGTTTTAGACCCCGTTTAGACCTGTATTTAGCACTGACCACATGTGATCCAATCACCAAAAATGTATCTTTATATACCATGTGTAAATGGGGTCAAAGGCAGTTTATTAAACACACTGAAGCATCTCCTCCATAGATATCGCTTATTTGAATGACTATGGGATCGCCACATTATGCAGTTTTTATGCTAGCTAGTAGACTCCCCGTATAAGATGGATTCTGGAGAAGACTCATATTTATGAAGAAAGCTCTACCTGATTGGTTACGGTTACTATTAGGGGTAGGGCTATAGTTTCTCTGACCAATCAAGTATCGCTTTCCTCTTGAGAAATTAATGACTCTTCCTCTGCCCTGCTACCTTTTATGTGCCTGTGTGTGTGTTGTGAGAGCGTTTATGGTTATGTGGATGCATGGCTGTGTGATGGTCAGATACATTTAGAAATTGTCTTGAGGTACTGATAGAAAAAGTCAGATATGTCTGAAGTAAGCATAAACACAGGGATACCAAAATATCAGATCAGTGCATTAGGCCTTGAAGTGCAAATGCAACCTGATAGACCTGCCTCTGTGTATTTCATTAATATTAACAACAATAACAAGAAAACCACCCATTGCTCTTGGCTGGATAACTTTAGTAGCTCTCAAATAAAATATGAATGTATTATAATCATACAGTCATGACCTGTAATCCTTGAGAATGTAAGAATGTTTACATTCTTGATACTGCTGATAAATTTTTATTTGTCAAATAACAAATAAGTCAGTATTAGTTTTTAAAAGTTAAAGTAAGGAGTGCAACAGGCTTTTCTCCTTATACAAGCTTCCCCCTGTGAGATATTATCAGGAATCAAGGAAAACGTTCCCACTGTTATACCCAATTTGATATTTCTTCAAAACCCAACGAAAACAATTCTCCAAAATGAGTGTTTCAATGAAATCATAGATTGGATGGTCAGAAATTTTCATTCTACTCAATTCCAACAAAACAGAGGTATTAATTATTGGACCAAAAACCTTGAAAAAGCCACTAAAATATCATTTGAATCTCAAAGGACGTACCGTTATGTCATCTTCTACAGTTAAGAACTTAGATGTTATATTTGATACCAATCTGTCCTTGGAAAATCTAATTTCCAAGGTTTGTAGAACAGCATTCTTCCACATCAGAAATATTACTACGTTACGACACATGCTCTCTGTTTCTGATGCTGAAAAACTAATTTGTGTGTTCAAGACCTCAAGACTAGATTATTGTAAATGCATTTCTGGGATGATGTCCAGCAAGATCAATAAATAAACTTCAATTGGTTAAAAATGCGGTATCCAGAGTGCTGACTAGAACCAAGAAATACGATCATATTAGCACCGTTTATCGTCGTTACATTGGCTACCTGTTAAATTTCATATACATTTTTAAATTCTGTAAACTACATACATAGTTTTGAATGGTCTAGCTCCACAGTACTTAAGTGACTTTCTACCACACTATATTCCATCACGTTCATTACGATCACAAAATTCTGGCCTGTTAATAGCCCCTAGAATATTAAAATCCACAAAGAAGATAGATGCTTTTCATATTTGACTTCTCAACTATGGAATAGTCTCCCTAACGGTGTTAAGACACACTCACTCAGTTTAAGTCTAGACTAAAGACACATCTGTTTAGTCAGACATACACCTAATTTATCCATCAACTCACAATTAGGCTGCTTTAGTTAGGTCTGCCGGAACCAGAAACATTTATCATGATTTAGAACTCTGCAATAAATTTAATGGCATCTACGCTATTATTATTATATTTAAGATATTGGCTGCGTGCAGACATTGAGAGCACACTCTTAGAAATCGCCTCACTCTTTTCCAACTATCTTAGCAGCATCAATTACCAATGTATAAAAAATTGCAGGGTAAAAAAACCCATTTCAGGAATTTCAGAGTGGGACTGCATGCCTTACGCAACTGTTTAAGTATCCCCGCACATTCCACAGCTCACGGAGCATGAAATTCACCCCAAATTTTTTTAACATGTTGTTGAAAATTAGTAGTCCACACATTGGAACACATGAAATCAACAGTTAATTTCTATAAGACTGTAAATCCATCTCTGTCCCCATCTTCTCCATGCAGCGTTGACACTGTTTAATGTGCTTGCACACTCGTAAAGGGACAGTAACGTTCCCACAGTAAAATAAAATAAAAAGTGCAGTTTCTCGTTTGATAGTAGTAATAATTTCACGTTTACAGTTGAAGCGCTGAATGAAACCTAAAAAAATCTTTTTTCCCCAGCGATTATTCATGTGGCTGGAAATCTGAGCTGCTCAGGATCCAAAATGCAAGTAGGCCTATACATTTAAGTAATGTTTTTCAAAATGTAAATATTTATTTTACATGCTAATGGCGTTTCATATGAATGGAATCAAAATCAGTACGGTTATTATTTTCAGAGCTGTTCAGCTGCAAGGTGAAGATGACTATTTAAAATAGTCTACTACATATATTTCTCATAACACCTGTTACATTTCTCGTTTCTGGACAGTACAGATTTTTCTTGCCAGCCAACCTCAGGCACATTCTCACAGGGTGTAAAACAAGCCTCACCCAAGGACGCTACACTTGGCGTCACAACCAAGTCTTTAAAAACCTTGCGTCCGCCCTGGAGGACAAGCGAGCTGCCACCAACTCCCTATCACCCCCAGCAGCATCACACCCCTTACGGACGACCTTTGTCCGCGAAGGGGCTAAACCACCGAAGAGCGGCTCTACACCATTAGAGCGAGACCAGCTGCGCTTGGCCCGCGACTGGAAAATGCTAGCTGACATTGGCCGGCAACTTGTGTTTCCTCCGGAGATCGCAACCACCACCCTAAGACCTGACATGGTGCTCTGGTCCCGTTCGCTCAAGAAGGTCTTCATCATTGAGCTCACAGTACACTGGGAGGACTCAGTAGATGAGGCTTATGAGTGAAAACATCAGTGCTATGCCAATCTAGCTGCCGAAGCACGGCATCATGGCTGGAACACAGAAGTCCGACCAGTGGAGGTGGGCTGCAGAGGTTTTGTGGCAACATCTACAACCAGACTGCTTAGAGACCTGGGAATTAAGGGCCAGAGCCAGCGTTCGGCAATCAGAGCTGTGTCGGAGGCGGCAGAAGGCAGCAGTCAGTGGCTCTGGATGAAGAGGAGACCCCCCAGCTGGGCCCCGAAGTGAGAGGGCCAGGAGGTATGCGGTCAACAATGCTTGACTCAGGGAGGACGCCCCTGCCATGCATAGTCCCATGGGATGTTGGCTATTAACAACAAGGCAACTCCTATAACTATTTGGGAAATAACTATTTTCTATGTGATAGAAAACTCATACTTTGCTCCACAGAACTCTTAGTTTAAAAACATGTGTAAATGGCAGGACTGCTGAGGTTAATATAATTAATTTGTACATCTATATCTGATATGAGTTATATAAGGCCAAAATCATATCTTCAGCCCTTCGGGTTTGAACCCATAATACAACTCCAGACAAAAATAGTTTTTCTAGCCCTTTGGGTTGATGAAAGAACTGTTCGCATAAACTTCACATGCATTTATCTGATCCTCACTTTCTATTGTGGCTCTCTGTTCTGTTAAGATTTGTTTCCATGCGGTCACGTGTTGCTCCACAATATTTTTTTCATTTTAGTTCTCCATGTACCCTTGCGGCCCTACTTTATGCACCATTTATTTGTGTAAATTATACCTGTTTGGAGTGTTTTAGAAAGTTACTCCTTTAGAGCAGCACTTGGGAAAACCTTAATTTTTCAAATCCCTTTATAGCAAAAAATGAAGGTACAGGCAGTACCATTTCATAACTGGACCCAAATATCCAAGCGGTCTAGTTCTATTGTAGAACACTAAATCAGCAACACAACAATGGTGTGTCAGACATTACTGAAGTGCACGAGAGACAGACAGAGGCATGCAGAATGGATCTGTGCTCAGAGACTCAAGCACCTACCGTCATATTTGGCGAGCACTGCCTGCACATCAGCATAGTTCTGTAGCTCCAGAAGAGACTCCAGCAGATTCTCATGAATGTTGAACATGCTGAGCAGTGGAAACTCCTTCATTAACTGCAGGAAACACAACAACATCTCACAATTACCAAGTACACGAAACGGAATACAAATAAATACATTTATAAGGGAATTCTGAGGGCAAACTTGAGTCTACACTGAAAATGCCTAGAGAAATAACAATCTTTAATAATTAATATGAAGAATTGTATTTGACAGGTATTGTTTTGCTACTTTTTCATACCTTTATGAAGTGTGTATTTTATGAAAGTGTGTATTGAGGTTCAAATGTCACTCACGTCTCTCATCATCTTAACAGCTTCTCGTGTTCTGCCAAGTTTTCTAGAACACATGGCAAGTCTTCTTTTAATGTAAACTAATACATTTGTGTCCCTTCCTACAGAAAACACACACACACACACACACACGTTGATGGGTTTTATACAGTTTAACTTTCATTATTTTTGGTTTATTTTAACACTTTATTTACACCATAACTGGCATATGCCACAGAAATTCCACTTTATATGGAAAGTTAATCTGAGAATTAGGATTGGGAGAAGGTCTAAAAAAAATCATTCCTTTTCAAAAAGGTAACTTCGACACGCTATGGGAGCACCTCCCAGGGGAGGTTACCTCAAAGCCCTCTAGCATCACATCAATTTGATTGGCTGAACATTGGCCCTCTACCTATGCTGACATCATCGTGGACATATAAGGCAGAGTCCAGAGCCAAACCGTCAGAATTTTCCTATTTCAGGGAAGCGTAAATATCTCTTGTGCTCTGGAACCCTAAACCAAAGCTTCACTGTTCGTTTTGTTCTGGTCAGTGAGAATTAGTTCTGTTTTTCTCCCTTATTGCTCCAGCAAAGAAGAACAGTTTCGAAAGCACCTCCATGTTTCCAGTGTGTTTCCTCGCCTGTGTATCGTTACAAACTCCTGGATAGTAAGGAAGAGTTGACATTTTTCTCAGAAGAAGAGCGGGACACTGATGAATGTTTATATGTCCATAGATCTGCTGAAGGATTGGACAGTAGTCTTTTGTAACCCGGAGCACCAGATCAGTTTTGCAATGATGCTTTTGGAGAGACACAGGGACTGGACCATTCTCATTCAAGTCCTTTATCAAATCTGCCTAATGGGCATGTCATTTAACTTTTGTAAGACACTTTCAGTGTTAGAAATGTCATATGTGAGGAGGCGTGAACCATCACGAATATTGAGGTAATTCACACCCGAGGAGACAAACGACCCCTTGCCTGGGCCCATCAATGAGGAATGTGACAAAGAAAATGAATATGAGGAGACTTAATGATCAAAATCAAGTTTTAAGTTAAAAGAAGTAATCTGACTATACATTTTCTTTACATAAAGACTTTACTTAATTTTAGACCTACAATACCATTTAAAAGTTTTAGAAGAAGTCTCTTCTGCTCACCAAGAATGCATTTAAATACAGTAAAAACATTGTGTTAACTCTTTTTACAATTTAAAAGAACAGTTGTCTATTTTAATATATTGTAAAATGCATTTTGTGATCAAAGCTGAATTTTCAGCATCATTAATGCAGTCTTCAGTGTCACATTCAGAAATCATTATAAGATGGTGATTTTCTAATATGGGCATATTTAAAGTGCATTTTACTAATTTACACCTGAACAGATATTTGCAAGCACAAGTATTGATGATAATGAGGCAGCATAAACACTAGATAAAATATATTCTAAACATTCATATAATTTTATATCATATTACATATCGTATTTATATTATACAATTTAAATACCTGCTTTAGCCGAAACAGCATTTAAATGTAACTAAAACTTGCCTATTAAGACATATTTCAAATTTCAATACTCTGAATCCTGGCTGGCAAGTCTGGAAACAGTCCCACTAGTAAAATATGTACATGTTTATATAAAATAGCATGTCAACTAACGAAAACTAAATGACTCACTCGTCTGAAATTGTATCCTCGGCTGGATCAAGTCTCTCTTCAAAACATTCATCAAACATTCATCAGTCCCGCTCTTCTTCTGAGGAAAATGTCAACTCTTCCTTACTATCCAGGAGTTTCCTCACCTGTGTATCGTTACAAACGCGCAGTAAAGTGAATTAATTGTTTACATCAAACCTCACTGTTGGGGGAATTTACCATTTGATTTGATCGTCTCAGCACATTAGCGTATGAATCTGCTGGTGGGTGTGATCACATGAGCTGAGTCAGTAAAAAATATACATCGCTTTGTTACATACAGATTACATTGCAGGAGAATATTTGTTGTAAATTTGAATTGTTTTATTTAAAAGTAGAAATGTAAGCGTTCTTTAAACATACGTTTCATGCTTGTGTGATAAGTATTTGCGGAGTTTCAGTTCATTTTTGTGACGTGTTTCAGATATATGCTCGCAAACCCAGAGACTGCTTACAGCTCACCCTTTTTATTTTCTTTATTTTACAAAAGCACAAGGTTTTGTTGTTATTGTGAGTGTAGACAAATAAAAGTAGACGCTTTATAGCAGCGTTTCTCAACGGGGGCGGTACCGCCCCCTAGGGGGCGTTTGGACAGTGTTGGGGGGTGGTGTGAGCGAGGCAGCAGAGAGGGGGCTCAGGCA
This sequence comes from Xyrauchen texanus, assembly GCF_025860055.1. NCBI lineage: Eukaryota > Metazoa > Chordata > Actinopteri > Cypriniformes > Catostomidae > Xyrauchen > Xyrauchen texanus. The sequence continues at coordinate 2,012,820 of NC_068304.1, forward strand.
CAAATGGGGGCGTTACTCAGAGGTACTCAACAGGCGGCCTGCGCAAAAATCTTTTCAGCTCTTCTCCTTAGCCTATGTCTTCGTCTTGCTCGGATTACTGCTGCCACTTCACCAGGAGGATATGCCAGGAGAGCCGCTTCCTAAGTTACACATGCTTTTAATAGGCGGAGAATTTTCAGCGTAAAATAGAGGCGCTTTCACCGGCTTTTTCTGTACATAACGCGGAATACATAATTAGGCGCAGTTTACGCTTCCCCTCCCATCTATTTATGTGACACTCCCACTTTCCCCTTGTCCATCCCATGAATGCATATGCATGACACGAAAAGCGCATTTTGCCATTTTCAATTTGCGACAGGCAATCTGCGCTTTCATCTCGGTGCGTCACGTTCGTACATACCTCGCCATGGTTTTATGCGCACTTTGCGAAACAAATACGCCTGAAGTGGGCGCAAAAGCGTTAGTACATCTGGCCCTGAGAATTTTAATTGTAATGTGATGATCGGGTGCGGATATCTAATCGGAGAAAATCATTGGTGATGGTGAGTTTGTTTTTAACAGCTGATTCGGGTGACGTTAGAGCTTCGGGTGACGCATCTCTACTCTGCAATGTGTAATTGTCCGATGGGAATAATAAAGTCATAATAATATAAATATTGATTTTATTTTATTTGTCTTTCTGCAGTTATTCACCTAGTATATTAATATTAACTTAAGTTCTCTCCCTCGTGTCCCGCAAAATCAGGTCTGCTGACCTGCAACAGAGCAATAGCCAGGTGGTCACCCTACGTTACTCACTGTTATTCATCACAACGTTTAAGCCTCTGACAACTCATACAATGTTCATTTGAATGTAAAATAAAATTATGTCTGTGCAAATTAATGAATTCATATTTAAATGTTGCTAATAACCCACTCGGCTAGTTACCGGCAAATGATCTCCATAGCAACGCCTAAAAACAAATGCCGCAGCTGTCAGAGTGGTAGAAATGACCGTTTGTAGGCTATTCAAATTTGAAGCCTAGTATATCGCCTAATTGAGTGCTTGCGAACGACCTCTGCTTTTTCATTGGCCATTTAGGTTAGTTACGTTATTGTTCACGTGATTGTTCATCTTAAAAAAAATTTGTGTGAGCCTGAATTTGTTTGAATTTCTAAATACATTTGAAATACCTTTCAAACAATCCATGTGTTTTTGCATTTTTTTCACAATATTACTCAACTTGAGGCTTTTACATGTAGTTTAAATACAATAAGAAACTTCTGTTTCAGTTTTTTTTTTTACCAAAAACTCAGGCTTCAGGTATCAGTGTTGCAATTGTTTGGCTGTAATTGTTTGGCTGTGTATTTTTTTTTTTTTTTTTTTTTTTTTTGGGGGCGTTAAGAGGATCATGAAGAGGTCAGGGGGGCGTTTGTTCAAAAAAGGTTGAGAACCACTGCTTTATAGTCTCTAATGATGTCTTACACTTAGCTGTATACCCAAAAATGACGGAAATTGTTCCCGCTGTAATGACGAAAATATCAAGCAGGACACGCCAGCGACCCCAGAGGGTTAACAAACATTTGTTATTTTGAAATCAGTGATGATAGAGTAAAGAAATGCAGTGCAGTAAGTCAGATTTTAATTTATTAACTGCTCTGGGCTGTGTTTACCAAGAGCATCTTTAGTGTAAGTACCATAGGCACCAATGGTTTTAAGAGCTACTTGGGCTAACAATGCTTTTGGTTAACACAGCCCTGAGTGATTATTCCATTAATTCAGTTGAACGATTTATCAGACTGAATCAACATGCAAGTTTGTGAGTAAGATTGAATTATGGAGATGCTATACAGGCAATGCTATGGAGTAATGTTTTTAATTCAAGAAATTTAGTGTAATGAGTGAAAATGACAACAAATGTTTTTTGAGTTTTTTTTTTTTTTTAGAAAAATATATTTCTTTGTATTATTTGGTGGTACATGTTTGTTTTTTAGTGTTGTTACATTCAGTTTAGACTGCAAGCACACAAAAACGTTTGATTAGCAAAATTATTTGAATAACTTTTTGTCCAGACTGTCTCCCGAAGAAGCACGTCAATTTCCTTGCAAATCGGACATACGGCCTAGGACGAGTTTGAAAAAGTACGTTTTTAAGAAAATAAAAAAATAACGGAAAATCTAGTTGGTTGGAAATTTAAACCATGGTATGCTTTCGAGCTCAGGAATCAGGGAAAAAACAGAGTTTGAGATAAAGACTCCAAATTTGCAAAAGTAGCACTTCAGACTGCACTCTACCTGTGTGCAAAATGTCATAACTTTTCAGAGAACGGTTCTATGGGCTGCCATAGAAACCATATACAGAAGAATAATAAAAAGAACACAAACAAACACAATAGGTGCCTAGGTAACTTCGGTGCTTGGCCCCTAATAAGAAGAAAATCCCACAAAAACAATAAGGTTCCAGCACTTCATGCTTGGACTACTAATAATAAGAAAAACAGAACAAATATGGTTCTAGCACTTCGTGCTTGGACCTCTAATATTAAGAAATATAGCTGCAAGTAGCGATTAACGGGGTTCAAGCCTTCAAGTCGATCAGACAAACCTTTCATATTTAGACACATTTTTTTATTTTCTACTATTATAATGCCACCAAGAGGTGAAGATGCACAATTTGTTTTGGGTGTCCTTAGAATGACTCCATTAATTTGCGTACCAAATGGGCCACACCCATTATGAACATTTTGGCATACCATTTGACAATAAATTACAATTTTAAAATTCCTTTGATAACTTTTCATTTTTTTAGACACCAGAGAATCTTTCTGCACTGGTTTGATTCCTATAGGGCCTAGGACTAGTTCGAAAAAGTAATATTTTAAAATAATCTCAAATATTTATTGAACATTTTGTTTCAAATCAATATGGAAAGGTTGCCATAAGGCAAAGTTGTTCAGAATGAGGAGGTTTACAATATGGTATGAATAACTTGTTACTTTTTTAAACACAGCGGTATATACAATGATTTAAATGCATTTCAATGTGATCGCGTCTCCTGGTGGCCAATTGTTTTCCATTTTTACACCGACCTCTTGGGCAAAGAGACAAATATGCCTACCAAGTTTAGTTCAGATCGGCCTTATTTAACCCTATATAAAAGCTGCTGAAAGCAGATTAGTCGATAGCGGCCATGTTTTTAAAGTTATGCAACTGTCCTCATAGAGCTTCATGTCACCTTGAACAAAGACAATGCATGCAAAATTTCAAGTCGATCGGACCAACGGTTCCATAGTTGGAGCCATTTTTATTTTTGTAATTATTATAGCGCCACCAAGATAATATTTTTTGCGTGTCCTCAGCATGAGCCCAAACATACATGTACCATATTTGGTGGTAACATCTCAATTGAGCTTTTATTCTTTAAAGGGTTCATGACATGGGTTTTTTTATTGTATTATTATGTTCCCTTAGGTGCAATTATAGTATTAATATATTTTTTTTTAAGAAAAACTTTTAAAATCTAATGATTTATGACCTTTTCCCACCCTGTTTCTCATCCTCTGATTCAAACAGTCTGTTTTGGGGCGTTTTCCATTTAAGACTTCAGTGTTAATGCCCACTGTTATGATTGGCTAACGTCAGTGCCTATGTATCAATTATTGACGCCTCCAGCCAGAACAATATGCAAGTAAACTAAGTAAAAACACTGTGATTATTCATAATGAATGAAATTGCGCTTTAAAAAGTAGTTTAAAGTTTAAAATAGATTACTTACAGTTTGCGTCGTCGTTGTTCCCAGAATAGTCGGCACGGACTTATCTTTGAGCAACAGTTTTCTGGCAAAGCCAGCATCATATTGAGATTTGTTCTCAAAACAGTCATCCTTAAAATGTACAGAACAAACGCTTAAGTTAACACTGCCGTGACTGGGACGTCCGCAAAAAATAAACTGCATCCATTTTTCCCTGACGTCTGGATCTTTCGGCAGCTTATTCAGAGGTTTTGTTTGACCACAGCCAGGAACAGCACATCTGTGTGGCATCGTAATTTTCCTGTGCACAAGTAGTCTCTGTCAGAGCTCGCTGTCCATCGACTGAACACTTGTGAGGCGACGGCGATACTGAAATGAGCGTAGTTGTCTTGCGCTTAAAGCGTAGTTATCTTGTGCTGGAGGCGGTCATATGCAAACGCTGGTACGTCACTTCTAACCGTCACGTCACTTCTAACCATGAATCCAGAACGAGCTGTATTTTGAGCTTGATTAAATAAATGATTCGTTTAGAATGGGGAGGACGTCTTAAAATATTAAACTTGCAGGACGTTTTAATGATACAAAGACCTCTTATATACCAAAAGATCAAGGCAAATTTGGTTTCTCATGTCATGACCCCTTTAATATCTGCCGTTTTTCAGCGCGTATGAGGTTTTCTCCCGCATTATCCTCTAATCGTGATTCAACTACGTCCATTTTTCCACATGCATTCTATTTTTATTGCGATTAAAGTTCATGCATTTTACAGCGTGCATGCATTTTACCATGCACACCCCTTTTCTCTTCAGTCTTAAACTTCTTTATTGCATCGATCTCAAAGCACCGCTTATCAAGAACAACCATGACAACAAACAATTGCGGTAAGTCATGACATCCGCTCATTGCTTCCTGCATTACATGCCACATGTTTACTATAGCTTCTTCCATCAACAGTGAGGTATTGACATGTGATAAATGTTAGGAAGACGAAGAAGGTTAATGTATTAGAGACCCGCATCTGAATGCTAGTGGAGGTCAGTGAGAAAGAGATGCTGGTAAATACGGTTTCGGATGTGGTTAGCACAGCGAACATTTCCGGCTCTAGAACCCCTGCAGCATGGCGTTTGTGTGACATATCAGCAGCATACTCGCTCAGCAATGCGACACCACTCTCCCGTTCCTGTTAGGGTTTCTGATCGATTATCTCCACTCAGTGATGCACCCACTGAGAACCATGTTGAAGGAGCCTTGGTCATAGGTGATTCTGTTTTTAACCCTCTGGGGTCGACGGACACGCCAGCCAGGATATTTTCGTCATTACAGCAGAAACAACTTAAAATACTCCGTCATTTTTGGGTATACAGATAGGTGTAAGACATCATTAGAGACTATAAAGGGTCTACATTTATTTGTGTACACTCACATTAACAACAAAATCTTGTGCTTCTGTAAAATAAAGAAAATAAAAAGGGTGAGCTTTCAGCTGTCTCTGTTCACGAGCATATTTCTGAAACACGTCAAAACAATTAACTGAAACTCTGTGAATACTTATCACACAAACATTAAACGTATGTCTAAAGAAAGCTTAACATGTCTACTTTTTAATAAAACAATTCAAATTTACAACAAATATTCTCCTGCAATGTAATCTGTATGAAACAAAGCAATGTACAGTTTCTCCTGGCTCAGCTAATTGTCCTTATTTTCCCTAATTATAGCGCTATTCATACGGTAATGTGCTGAGACGATCAAGGGCAATGGAACACACCCCAACAGTGTTCAGAGGTTTGTTGTAAACACATTTCATTCATTTTTCTGCACATTTGCAACGATACACAGGCGAGAAAGCTCCAGGATAGTATGGAAGAATTAACATTTTCCTCAGAAGAAGAGCGGGACTACGATGAATGTTTGTATTATCCAGCCGAGGATACAATTTCGGACAAGTAATTCATTTAGTTTTCATTAGCTGACATGCTATTTTATATAAACATGTACATATTTAACTAGTGGGACTGTTTCCAGACTTGCCAGACAGGATTCAGAGTATTGACATTTGAAATATGTCCTAATAAGCAAGTTTTAGTTACATTTAAATGCTGTTTCGGCTAAAGAAGGTATTTAAATGGTATGCTGTATAATATAAATATGATATGTAATATGATAAAAAAATTATAGGAATGTTTAGATTATATTTTATCTAGTGTTTATAATGCCTCATTATCATCAACAAAGCTTGTGCTTGCAAATGTGTTAGGGTTAAATTAGTAAAATGCACTTTAAATATGCCCATATTAGAAAATAAGCATATTATAATGATTTCATGTGACACTGAAGACTACAGTAATGATGCTGAAAATTCAGCTTTGATCACAAATTGCATTTTACAATATTTTTAAATAGAAAAGTGTTCTTTTAAATTGTAAAAAGAGTTCAGAAAATCAATGTTGTTTCTGTATTTTGGATCAAATAAATGGTTGAGCAGAAGAGACTTCTTTTAACGGTAGTGTAGGTCTAAAATTAAGTAAAGTCTTTATGTAAAGAAAATATAATCAGATTACTTTTAACTTAAAACTTGATTTGGATCATTAAGTCTCCTCACATTTATTCTCTATCCCTCATTGATAGGCCCAGGGGAGGGGTCTTTGTCTCATGTGTGAATTACAATACATATTCATGATCATTCACGCCTCCTCGCATATTACCTTTCAACACTAAAAGTGTCTTACAAAAGTTCAATTACTATATTGTTTTGTATGAATGAGTGATCAGGATGGTTTTCACATCATTATGTAGCAAAAACTCTAGGCTACAAGATCCAGTTCTCAAAAGTCTTGTGGACAAATGTTTAGTATGTGTTATATGACCTTATTTCAGGGACTTAAAATTTTTGTTTTTTAAAAAAAAAACCATGCATAAACGTTATTTTCTCAAAAATAAAAACCTGTACATACATGTTCCTCACATATTATTGTAGCCCAGATTGTGCTGAATACAGTGTAATCAGACTTTAGCCATTAGTATGTTTTTAAGCAACTGAAAAAAGCACATGTAGATTTTCTAAAATTGTTACTCATGTCAGCACTAATGATGCTTCACCAGATGGAGATCACTAGAGATAATGTTAAAGATGTGTATGAACTTTCAAAAACTATGTCAGACACTGTAATATGCTCTGGCCCCCTCCCTGCTCGTCGTGGTGACAAAGTTTATAGTATATTAATGTCACTGATTGGCCGGATGTCTGAGTGGTGTCTGGAAAATAGCATTGGATTTATAGACAATTGGAAGAGTTTGGGTAGACTACCTCCTTTTTCCTCTCTACTAATTTGGCTCATAGACTAAATGGGGCCCAGGTAAGGAAGCAGACAAACTGGCAAAAGTATATAGATAACCCGGGCCTTATTCTGATTTGCACTGAATAGACTCTCACTCTCTGTGCTGGTGCTTGGGCAGATAAATACCTGTGCGCAATCCGTCCAAGCAAAGGAAAGCGGTCTTTGTTTATGCGACCGTAGTCAAGGGGACTGTCGCTTCTGGCGTAGTTCAGCTAGATACGCCTCAAGTTGTGGTGTAGCTGCGCTAGTTGTGGCACTGCTGTGGATCGGGGCGCTTTCCTGTAGAATCTCTTGTTGTACTCTGTGTATATATATATCTCTTGAAAGTTCTACTGAACAAACACTGCAGATCGCAAATGAAACTTTGATGTTCGCAACAGAAACTTGGAAGAATTTCCACACCGCTGACATGATCGGCCTTTGTTTGGTAGCACCGTGATAAGGGCTAGATCGATCCAGAATGAAATCAGAGCACTGAGGGGCGGGGCGAGGAGGTATATATTTTCGGCTCATATTTTCAGCCTTTTTTCTCTTTCGGCTGAAAACCGAATGTGCCATTTTCGGCCGAAGATTTTCGGCGGCCGAAATTTCGGTGCATCCCTAATCCTCCCAATTATGTTCATTTCTACAGAGAAATAGTATATATGAACAAGTTCAGTCCGGATTTGTCACACCACAGTACAGAGACTGCACTTATTAGAGTTACTAATGACTTTTCTCATCTGATTGCGGCTGCATTTCTCTTCTAGTGCTTTTAGATCTTAGTGATGCCTTCGACATGATAGATCCCGATATTCTCTTGAATAGGCTGGAGAATAATTTTGGCATTAGTGGAGTTGCATTAGCATGGTTTAGGTCCTATTTAGCCGACCGTTACCACTTTGTCTATGTAACTGAAGAATTGTCAA